>NC_057813.1:272655799-272955799 GCF_018294505.1 Triticum aestivum
AGAGGCAGCATCGATCGGCTTCAGTTAGCAGCAATAGCGAAGGAATCGCTCGATTGGGTTTAGTTAAAAGCCATCGATCGATTGCTCGGGTTCAGTAATGTGTAGCCTGCAGTGCAATCGCTCGGGTTCAGTTAGAGCCCAACGCCTCACTCGGGTTCTGTTAGTGCCAATGCCTCGCACACATGCGCGTACGTGTACGAGAGTAACGCGCATCGCTCGGCCACTGACCTCCCACCGTAACCGGGAACTCCCCGAAATTTTCCTCGCCCTCGCTTCTACCATGGTTTTTTCCTTCATGGACGGCCCAAAGACTGTCATGCAGCTGCGTCTCCGCCCCGCCCAGGACAAAAGCCCATTTTCTGTCATGATTTTTTTGTCATAGAAGTAGGAGCCCACCACATCTATGATGATACCGGGTTTTGTCACAATTATCGTCATAGAAGTGTCATATGTATGATAGAAAAAAAATCGTTCGACCCAAAATGTCACGGATGTGTCTTTTTTTGTAGTGTAACGCACGGGTGTGACATCCAATAACAAGTGGGCATTCTGGGCATCAGCCAATATATATGTGGAAACAATATCTCCATTATGGAGGACAAAAAATTTGGGGGTGGCCGCAAGAACGCGTCACGGGAAAATGAAGTTCTTTCAAGAACTACCATATAAAGGGCCGGTGTTCACTAAACGGTCATAAATTTGTCATTCACAGTCCATTTCAAACGCGCAAGTACTCAAAATGCTCGCAACGAGTGCGAATCTAGAATATACTCTTCGCTTGCGCCATGAGACCCGGAGGAGCCTCAAGTTCTGCCCCTAAGAAGGACTTTTTCCCCCTGGTAGTAATAGAACATCATTCACCGCTGCTTTTCAGACAAGTTTCTGAACCCATTGGCACTCCTTTTTGGAAGGAATTCCAAGAGATTATGGTGAGTGCAAACATTATTCCACCTAGTAAGGACAAATGTTACATTCTGCACATGCTCTATGATCCGGGGCATCCCATTTGGTTGTAAATTGAAGAAACTACGGCGACTATAAGTTTTATTCTCCTTGATTTTGCCGTGTGGCATGCCGTGACGCACGTGTGTGACAACCAACAACAAGAGGGAATTCCTCGCATTGGTCAATATATATGTGAAAAATCTATCTCCACTATGGAGGACACAAAATTTCAAGGCGGCGCGCGAGAACGCGTCACTGGAAAATGAAGTTCTTTCAAGGACTACCATGTAAAGGGCCGGTGTTCACTAAAATGGTTATAGCTTTGTCATTTGGAATCCGTTTTAGACGCACAAGTACTCAAAATTCTTGCGACGGTCATCGGAATCTAGAAAATACTCTTCGCTTGTGCCAGGAGGCCTGGAGGACCCTCAAAATCATCCTGTAGGCAGGACTTTTTGCCCCTGAAATTCGAAGAACATAATTCTCTACTCCTTTTCAGACAAGTTTCTGAACCCATTGGCACTCCTTTGGAAGGAAATCTGAGGGATTTTGGTGAGTATAAACATTAGTCCGCCTAGTAAGGACAAACATTTAATTCTGCACATGCTCTACAAACAAGGGCATCCCGTTTGGTTGTAAATTCAAGAAAGTATGGCAACTATAGGCCTTATTCTCCTTGTTTTCTGGGTGTGGCATGACGTAACGCACGTGTGTGACAGCCAATAACAAGAGGGCATTCCTAGCATCGGTCAATAAATATGTGGAAACAATGTATCCACTATGGAGGACACAAAATTTGGGGCGGCTGCAAGAGAGCGTCACGGCAAAATGAAGTTCTTTCAAGGAATGCCACATAAAGGACCGGTGTTCACTAAAACAGTCATAACTTTGTCATTCGAAGTCAGTTTCAGACGCACAAGTACTCAAAAATGTTTGCCACGATCGGGGGAATCTAGAAAATACTCTCTGCTTGCGCCAGGAGTCCCGGAGTACCCTCAAATTCAGCCCCTAATAGGACTTTTTGCTCCTGAAAGTCAAAGAACATTACCCACCCCTGCTTTTCAGACAAGTTTCTGAACCCAATGGCACTCCTTTGGAAGGAAATCCGAGATATTGTGGTGAGTGTAAACATTAGTCCACCTGGTATGAACAAACATTACATTCTGCACATGCTCTACAATACGGGGCATCCCATTTGGTTGTAACTTCAAGCAAATGCGGCGACTATAAGCCTTATTCTCCTTGTTTTCGCCGTGTGCCATGCCATAACGCACGTGTGTGACAACCAATAACAAGAGGGCATTCCTGGAATCAGTGGATATATATGTGAAAAGAATATCTCCACTATGTGGACACAAAATTCAAGACGGGGCACTAGAACGCGTACTGGAAAATGTAGTTCTTTCAAGGACTACCATATAAAGGACCGGTGTTCACTAAAATGGTCATAACTTTGACATTCGGAGTCTGTGTCGGACGCGTAAGTACTCAAAATGCTTGCAACGAGCATGGGAATCTAGAAATTACAATTCACTTGCGCTAGCAGGCCCGGAGGACACTCCAATTCGGCCCGTAAGAAGGACTTTTTGCCCCTGAAATTCAGAGAACATAATTCACCATTGCTTTTCATTGAAGTTTCTGAACCCATTTGGACTCCTTTGAAAGGTAATCCTTGGTTTGGTGAGTGTAAACATTAGTCCGCTTGGTAAGGACAAACATGGCATTCTTCACATGCTCTATGATTAGGGGCATCACATTTGGTAAATTGAAGAAAATACGGCGACTATAAGCCTTATTCTCCTTGTTTTCCCGGTGTCACGTGCCGTAACACATGTGTGTGACAGCCAATAACAAGAGGGCATTCCTGGCATCAGTCAATATATATGTGGAAACAATATCTCCACTATGGAGGACACAAAATTTGGGGGTGGCTGCAAGAACGCCTCACGGGAAAATGAAGTTCTTTCAAGGAATGCCATATAAAGCACCAATGTTCACTAAACGGTCATAACTTTGTCATTTGGAGTCTGTTTCAGATGCACAAGTATTCAAAATGCTCGCAACGAGAGTGGGAATATAGAATATACTCTTCGCTTGCAGCCGGATACACGGACGAGCGTCAAATTCGGCCCGTGTGTAGGACTTTTTGCCCCTAAAAGTCAAAGAACATCATTCGCTGCTGCTTTTCAGACAAGTTTCTGAACCCATTGGCACTCCTTTTTGGAATGAAATTCGAGAGATTATGGTGAGTGCAAAAATTATTCCACCTGGTATGGACAAACGTTACATTCTGCACATGCTCTATGATCCGTGGCATCTCATTTGGTTGTAAATTCAAGAAACTACGGCGACTATCAGTCTTATTCTCCTTGTTTTCGCCGTGTGGCATGCAGTAACAGATATGTGTGACAACCAATAACAAGATGGCATTCCTCGCATTGGTCAATATATATCTGAAAACACCATCTCCACTATGGAGGACACTAAATTTTTACCCGGCGCACCAGAACGGGTCACTGGAAAATGAAGATCTTTCAAGGACTACCATATAAAGGACCGGTGTTCACTAAAACGGTCATAACTTGGTCATTCGGAGTCTGATTTAGAAGCACAAGTACTCAAAATGCTTCTGACGGGCGTGGAAATCTAGTAAATACTCTTCGCTTGTGCCAGGAGTCCTGGAGGACCCTCAAATTCGGCCCCTAACAGGACTTTTTGCCCCTGAAATTGAAAGAACATAATTCTCTACTCCTTTTCAGTCAAGTTTCTGAACCCATTGGCACTCCTTTGGGAGGAAATCTGAGATATTTTGGTGACTGTAAACATTAGTCCGCCTAGTAGGGACAAACTTTGAATTATGCACATGCTCTACAAATAAGGGCATCCAGTTTGGTTGTAAATTCAAAAAAAATGGCGACTATAGGCCTTATTCTCCTTGTTTTCCCGATGTGGCATGATGTAACGCATGTGTGTGACAGCCAATAACAAGAGGGCATTCCTGGCATTGGTCAATATGTTTTTGGAAACAATGTCTCCACTATGGAGGACACAAAATTTGGGGCGGCCGCAAGAACGTGTCACGGCAAAATGAAGTTCTTTCATGGAATGCCATATAAAGGACCGGTGTTCACTAAAACGGTCATAACTTTGTCATTCGGAGTCTATTTCAGACGCACCGGTACTAAAAAATGCTCGTGGCGAGCGAGGGAATCTAGAAAATACTCTTCACTTGCTCCCGGAGGCCTGGAGTACCCTCAAATTCGGCCCCTAACAGGACTTTTTGCCCCTGAAAGTCAAAGAACATCATCTGCCCCTGCTTTTCAGACAAGTTTATGAACCCATTGGCACTCCTTTGGAAGGAAATCCGAGACATTGTGGTGAGTGTAAACATTAGTCCACCTAGTAAGGACAAACGTTACATTCTGCACATCTTCTATGATCCGGGGCATCCCATTTGGTTATAAATTCAAGAAAATACGGCGACTATAAGCCTTATTCTCCTTGTTTTCGCGGTGTCGCATGCCGTAACGCACGTCTGTGACAGCCAATAACAAGAGGGCATTCCTGACATCTGTGGATATATATGTGAAAACAATATCTGCACTATGTGGATACAAAATTCAAGCCGGCGCACTAGAACGCATCACTGGAAAATGAAGTTCTTTCAAAGACTGCCATATAAAGGACCAGTGTTCACTAAAATGGTCATAACTTTGACATTCGGAGTCCGTTTCAGACGCACAAGTACTCAAAATGCTCGCGACGAGCTTGGGAATCTAGAAATTACTATTCTCTTGCGCTACGAGGCCCGGAGGACCCTCAAACTCGGCCCCTAAACAGGACTTTTGCCCCTGAAATTCAAAGAACATAATTCACCGCTGCTTTTCTGACAAGTTTCCGAACCCATTTGGACTCCTTTGGAAGGAAATCCGAGGGATTTTGGTGAGTGTAAACAATAGTCCGCCTAGTAAGGACAAACGTAGCATTCTTCACATTCTCTATGATTATTGGCATCCCATTTGGTTGTAAATTGAAGAAAATACGGCGACTATAAGCCTTATTCTCCTTGTTTTCCCGGTGTCGCATGTCGTAACACACGTGTGTGACAGCCAATAAAAAGAGGGCATTCTTGGCATCGGTCGATATATATGTGGAAACAATATCTACACTATGGAGGACACAAAATTTGGGGTGGCCGCAAGAACGCATCACGGGAAAACGAAGTTCTTTCAAAGACTGCCATATAAAGAACCGGTGTTCACTAAAACTATCATAACTTTGTCATTCGAAGTCCGTTTCAGAGACACAACTACTCAAAACGCTCGCGACGAGCATGGGAATATATAAAATACTCTTATATTGTGCCAGGAGGCCCGTAGGAGGCTCAAATTCGGCATCTAAGCAGGACTTTGTGCCCCTGAAAGTCAAAGAACATCATTCGCCGCTGCTTTTCACACAAGTTTCTAAACCCATTGGCACTCCTTTGAAAGGAAATCTGAGAGATTATGGTGAGTGAAAACGTTAGTCTTAATGGTAAGGATAATCGTTGCATTTTGCACATTCTCTATGATCTGGGGCATCCCATTTAGTTGTAAATTCAAGAAAATATGACGACTACAAGCCTTATTATCCTTGTTTTAGCCGTGCGGCATGCCGTAATGCACGTGTGTGACAACCAATAACAAGAGCATATTCCTAGCATCCGTCAATATATATGCGAAAACACTATCTCCACTATGGAGGACACAAAATTTCAAGCCAGCACGCCAGAACGCGTCACTGGAAAATGAAGTTCTTTCAAATATTTCCATATAAAGGACCAGTGTTCACTAAAATGGTCATAACTTTGTCATTCGGAGTCCATTTCACAAGTACTCAAAATGCTCCCGACGAGCGTGGGAATCTAGAAAATACTCTTCGCTTGTGCTAGGAGGCCCGAAGGACCCTCAAATTTGGCCCCTAAGCATGACTTTCTGCCCCTAAAATTCAAAGAACATAATTCGCCGCTGCTTTTCACACAAGTTTCTGAACCCATTAGCACTCCTTTGGAAGGAAATTCGAGAGATTTTGGTGAGTGTAACCATTAGTCCGCCTGGTAAGGACAAACGCTTTATGATCAGGGGCATCCCATGTGGTTGTAAATTCAAGAAAACATGGCGACTATAAGCCTTATTCTCCTTCTTTTCCTGGTGTGGCATGACGTAACGCACGCGTGTGACATCCAATAACAAGAGGGCATTCCTGGCATCGGTGAATATATTTTTGGAAACAATATCTCCACTATGGAGGACACAAAGTTTAGTGGCGGCCGGAAGAATGCATCATGGGGAAATGAAGTTCTTTCAAGGACTCCCATCTAAAGGACCGGTTTTCACTAAAATGGTCATAACTTTGTCATTCAGAGTCCTTTTCAGATGCACAAGTCCTCCAAATGCTCACGGCGAGTGTGGGAATCTAGAAAATGCTCTTCGCTTGCGCTAGGAGTCTCGGAGGAGCCTCAAATTCAGCCCCTCGTCAGGAATTTTTGCCCCTTGAAGTCACAGAACATCATTTGCCGCTGCTTTTTAGACAATTTCTGAATCCATTGGCATACCTTTGGAAAGAAATCTGAGATATTATGGTGAGCGTAAATATTAGTCTTCCTGGTAAGGACAATTGTTGCATTATGCACATGCTCTATGATCCAAGCCATCCTATTTGGTTGTAAATTCAAGAAAATACAGCGACTATAAGCCTTATTCTCCTTGTTTTTGCCATGCGGCTTGCCGTAACGCATGTATGTGACAACCAATAACAAGAGGGCATTCCTACCATCGGTCAATGTATACGTGAAAACACTATCTCCACTATGGAGGACACAAAATTTGAAGCCCACGCGCGAGAATGCGTCACTAGAAAATGAAATTCTTTCAAGGATTGCCATATAAATGATCGGTGTTCACTAAAACGGTCATAACTTTGTCATTTGGAGTCCATTTCAGACGCACAAGTACTCAAAATGGTCACGCCGAGTGTGGGAATCTTGATAATACTCTTTGCTTGTGCCAGGGATGACCCTCAAATTTGGCCCCTAAGCAGGAATTTTTGCCCCTGAAATTCGAAGAACATATTTCACTGCTGCTTTTCAGAAAAGTTTCCGAACCCATTGGGACTCCTTTGGAAGGAAATCCGAGAGATTTTGGTGAGTGTAAACACTAGTCGGCCCGGTGAGGACAAACGTTGCATTATGCACATGCTCTATGATTAGGGGCATTCCATTTAGTTGTAAATTGAAGAAAATACGACGACTATAAGCCTTATTCTCCTTGTTTTTTCCCAGTGTGGCATGCTGTAATGTACGTGTGTGACAACCAATAACAAGAGGGCATTCCTGGCATTGGTCAACATATATGTGAAAACAATATCTCCACTATGGAGGACACAAAATTTGGGGGCGGCCGCAAGAAAGCGTCACGGGAAAATGAAGATCTTTCAAGGACCAGTGTTCACTAAAACGGTCATAACTTTGTCATTCGGAGTCCGTTTTAAACGCACAAGTACTCAAATGCTCGCGACGAGTGGGGGAATCTAGAAAATACTCTTCGCTTGTGCCAGGAGGCCTGGAGTAACCTCAAATTAGGCCCCTAAGAAGGACTTTATGCTCCTGAAAGTCTAAGAACATCATCTGCCATTACTTTTCAGACAAGTTTCTGAACCGATTGGCACTCCTTTGGAAGGAAATCCGAGAGATTATGGTGAGTGTAAACAACAGTCTGCTTGGTAAGGACAAACGTTGCACTCTGCGCATGATCTATGATTTGGAGAATCCCATTTGGTTGTAAATTCAAGCAAACACGACAACTATATGCCTTATTCTCTTAGTTTTCTCCGTGCGGCCTGCGGTAAAGCATGTTTGTGACAACCAATAACAAGAGAGAATTCCTGGCATCGGTCAATATATATGTGAAAATGTCAGGACCCCGACTCGATGTCACATCGATCTAGCCGGTAACACTTCATATCACTTTGCGGCCTCACGCACGGTATTCCCACGGGTGTCGCCTTACCTTTGCCCGGGACCGTTTGCGCCTTTTGGCTCACGTATATGATAGTGTCGCTAGCATCCATATGATAAAGAGCCCGGGCTGACATGACTAGTCGTAAACCCAAAGTGGCACAGACTTACAGGGACAGGCATCCATGACCCAGCTTCGAACGTGTCGGTCATCAGCAAGTGGGTCCGGGCTGTAGCACTGGGCTAGCAGGACTCCGGTAAACCGGGCTGTAGCGGGCTAACAGGACTCCGGTACTCAAAGCGTGACATTTCCCCGAAGGGACAGACACAGGAACGAAGAAGGACACATGCCGGCCAGCCTAAGTGTTCCAGAGCAGTAGCAAGCTACCGTGGCTCAGCGGTAACACTAGGAGACATTTCCCGGTAAGAGAGGCTACTAAAGATAAACAACTAGATAGTCAGATCCCACACATACCAAGCATTTCAATCATACACACAATATGCTCGATATGTGCAAATACAACGAAGCATCACAACATGACTCTACGACACAAGTACTTTATTTAAGGCTCAGGGAGCCATACATAACATACACAAAGGTACGGGTCTCACGACCCCACATACAAGTCATACAGTCATACAAACCAGCAGCGGAAGTAACTTGTCTGAGTACAGACAACTAGTAAAATAAAAGAGGCTTGGGAAGCCTACTATACTACATGGTCCTTCACAAGCTCAGGGTCACCACCTGGGTCTTTAGCCTACTCGTTGATGTCAACGTCTACATAGAACCCATCAGAAGGGGTTGCAGCGTCTTCTGTAAAAATGTAGATTATAGCAACATGAGTACAAAGGTACTCAGCAAGACTTACATCAGATCCTACATACATGCATATTATCAAGAAGGGTTGGTGGGGTTATTGCAGCAAGCCAGCTTTGACTGTTGGCTAGGCTATCCTACGATACTTCAACTTGAAATGGTTTTGCGCACACGAGTCCACTACTCACCACTTCAATACACTACCGAGGATCCACCTCCGTCTTCCTACGGAAGAGCCATCCTCGGCACTCACACTTATCTTGAGGCTTTTAGTAGTTTCCATTTACTTGTCTATGAACTGTATAGGCAACCAAGTAGTCCTTTACCGCGGACGCGGCTATTCGAATAGATTATGTTAACCCTGCAGGGGTGTACTTCTTCATACACGCTCTCACCACTTACCATCGTTTACACGACATGTACTCGGCAACCTTCAAGCGGAAGCCCAACGTGGGTGTCGGCCACGACCTACCTAATCACCTAAGTCTCCAATCCAGGTTTATCGCCTATCCAGGTTCCATCCGCAGGGAGTCCGGCCGAGGTTTCCCATACGGCCCCGAACGATGTGTACAGGGGTCCGTGACACCTAACGGGTGCCCGGTATCCCCGGCCACGTACCTAAGTGTCAGGACCCCGACTCGATGTCACATCGATCTAGCTTGTAACACCTCATATCACTTTGCGGCCTTACGCACGGTATCCCCACGGGTGTTGCCTTACCTTTTCCCGGGACCGTTTGCGCCTTTTGGCTCACGTATATGATAGTGTCGCTAGCATCCATATGATAAGGAGCCCGGGCTGACATGACTAGTTGTAAACCCAAAGTGGCACAGACTTACAGGGACAGGCATCCATGACCCAGCTTCGAACGTGTCGGTCATCAGCAAGTGGGTCCGGGCTGTAGCACTGGGCTAGCAGGACTCCGGTAAACTGGGCTGTAGCGGGCTAACAGGACTCCGGTACTCAAAGCGTGACATTTCCCCGAAGGGACAGACACAGGAACGAAGAAGGACACATGCCGGCCAGCCTAAGTGTTCCAGAGCAGTAGCAAGCTACCATGGCTCAGCGGTAACACTAGGAGACATTTCCCGGTAAGAGAGGCTACTAAAGATAAACAACTAGATAGTCAGATCCCACACATACCAAGCATTTCAATTATACACACAATATGCTCGATATGTGTAAATACAACGGAGCATCACAACATGACTCTATGACACAAGTACTTTATTTAAGGCTCAGGGAGCCATACATATCATACACACAGGTACGGGTCTCACGACCCAACATACAAGTCATACAGTCATACAAGCCAACAGCGGAAGTAATTTGTCTGAGTACAGACAACTAGTAAAATAAAAGAGGCTTGGAAGCCTAACTATACTATGTGGTCCATCACAAGCTCAGGGTCACCACCTGGGTCTTTAGCCTACTCGTTGATGTCAACGTCTACATAGAACCCATCAGAAGGGGTTGCAGCGTCTTCTGTAAAAATGTGGATTATAGCAACATGAGTACAAAGGTACTCAGCAAGACTTACATCAGATCCTACATACATGCATAGTATCAAGAAGGGTCGGTGGAGTTATTGCAGTAAGCCAGCTTTGACTCTTGGCTAGACTATCCTACGATACTCCATTTGAAATAGTTTTGCGCACACGAGTCCACTATTCACCACTTCAATACACTACCGAGGATCCCCCTCCGTCTTCCTACGGAAGAGCCATCCTCGGCACTCACACTTGTCTTGAGGCTTTTAACAGTTTCCATTTACTTGTCTATGAACTGTATAGGCAACCAAGTAGTCCTTTACCGCGGACGCGGCTATTCGAATAGATCATGTTAACCCTGCAGGGGTGTACTTCTTCATTACATGTTTCCACCACTTAGCGTCTGCACACGACATGTGCTCGGCAGACTTCAAGCGAAAGCCGACGTGGGTGTAGACCACGACCTACCTAAACACTTAAGCCTCTAGTCCAGGTTTATCGCCTATTCAGGTTCCATCCGCAGGGAGTCCGGCCGAGGTTTCCCATACGGCCCCGAACGATGTGAACAGGGTTCCCGAGATACCTAACGGGTATTCGGTACACCCGGCCACGTACCTACCGCATCACAGCCCACCCCTACGGTCAGCGCTGTCCACGGCCTCCAGTAGGCTACAAACACCAGAAACTACTTGCAACTCCTGGACAGAGAGCTAGGGTGAATAAGAAGTCAAGCGGGGTCATATTTCAGGGCCCAATGCATGGTAGTAGCTGTATCTTAAATCACATATACAGATCTCAGTGCTTAAGGTCGGCTTCAATGAAACAACCCACCATGTACTCCTACATGGCCTCTCATCGATACCTTTACCAAATCGTGTTCACCACACCATTCTCATTACCGACATTAACATTTCACTCTAGCCCATCACCCAGATGAACCAGACCTGACACGACTCTAAGCATAGCAGGCATAGCAAGGTAGGAACAACACATACACATGGCTCAATCAACTCCTACACATGCTAGTGGGTTTCATCTAGTTACTGTGGCAATGACAGGTCATGCAGAGGAAATGGGTTCAACTACCGTAGCACACAGCAGTTTGAATCGCGTTGTCTTAATGCAGTAAAAGAGAGCAGGAGCGAGAACATGGGATTGTATCGATATGATCAAATGGTTGGTTGCTTGCCTGATGGTTCGATGCTCGGATATGATTCTTCGTTAGGGTAATCACGGTACTCCTCGGAGACAGAACCTGTCGCAAAGGACATCGATACACAAGCATCACCAAACAATGTGCAACAATATGATGCATGCATGAAACATGGCAATATGAGTGTGTTGGGCTAATGCAACTAAAACTAGAGGGGTTTGAACAAATTTGAATCAAGGATTCAAATTTCAAACTCAAACATGGCCTCTTTAAGTGCTTTTCCTTATTCTGCTTAAAACATCAATTTAACTTGTTTGATCATGCATGAAAATAGTACAGATGGATAGATTGGATTTTTCTGATCATTTTTCATATATAATTTGTCCAATTTGGAGTTACAGAATAAAAGTTATGAATTTTTGAAGTTTAATTAATATTCTGGAATTTCCTGATTTAATTTAAATCCAGAAAATCAATTACTGCGTCAGCCTGACGTCAGTGTGACGTCAGCAGGTCAACGGAACAGGTCTGGGTCAAACCTGACAGTGGGTCCCGCATGTCAGGGTGATTAATTTAATTAAAAGTTAATTAAAACTAATCCTGTTTAATTAACAGGGCTGGGCCCCACCTGTCATTGACTCAGGGGAGTCAACCAGGGCCCACCCGTGGTCAAAGTCAAAGTCGGCTGCCGGCATTTAGCCGCCGGCGAGCCCGACGCGGCGGCGGGAGTGGTTTTGGCCATTTCGGCCACCAGAGGGGCCGCGGAGACCACCGGAGTGGAGCTGAGGACGACCCGCAGCTCTTGGCGGAGTCCGTTTGGGTCGGGGTGGCCGGAGTCGACGGCGGCGAGCTCGGCTGCGGCCGCCGGGGTTCGGTCGTGCACGGGAATGGGGTTGGAGCTCGAAGTCGAGCAAAGCGAGGCGCTAGGAATGCTCTACGGGGTCTTGCGAACTTGTTGGACTCGCCGGGGTGACCAAATGGTCACCGGAGCTGCGTCGACGGCGAGCTCGGCAACGGCGGAGGTTCGGCCGTGGTGGGGAGGAGGCTATGGTGAGGGAACGAGGGGGAGAAGAGGGGGAAACGGTGGCGTAGCTCACCGCGGTTGCAGTGGGCGTCGAAGCGGGCTCGGGGACGTGCCGGAGACGACGAATTCGACGGCGACGATGATCGGAGCCGAAGAGGGGAACGGCGACGTGGCGGCGATGCAGGGCTTCCGGGGACCCGTGGAGCGGTGGGGAGGAAGAGGGAGTTGTGGCGGAGCTTCTGAGCTAGTCGGGGGAGCGAGGGGTGGCCGGAGATGGCGGCTACGGCGAACGGCGGCGACGGTGGTGTTCGGCCGTGAGAGAGAGAGAGCGAGGGAGAGGAAGGAAAGAGCCGGGGAGAGTGAGAGAGAGCAGGGGGGATCGGGACGGGCTGCGGGCGTCGTCCACGCGGCCAGGAGGTCGTCGGCAAGCAGGAGGTGGCCGCGCGGCCGTGCGCGCGCGAGCACGCAGCAGCTTCGGGGCGAGGGGAGGAAGACGACGGAGGGCTACAGTGCTGGGCTGGGTCGGTTGCTGGCTGGGCCGGCCAGCTGGCTGGGCCGCACAGGGAGGAGCCCAGGTAAGTTTTTCCCTTTTTCTTCTGTTTTCTGTTTTATTTAATATATCTGCAACTTTGTTGAATTTAATAAAATACCTAGGCAACTTCAAAAATCACCAAACTATTCCTGGCCCATAGTTGGATTATTTCCAACATGAAACATTTTAGTTTGGAGATATTTGAGCATTTAGATATTTTATATTATTTTAAATGCCCAAATTCAAATATTTATGATTTAATTCAAAAACCCTAGGATGGCCTAGGAAAATGTGCACCATTTTTGGCAGAGGTTCTGAACCAAGACAAAAATGATGGGCATTTTAGAAGGGCATTTCAGGTTCATTGAAAAATTATTTTAGTAACCCTAGTTGGTTTCAGAGGGGACTGGGGGTTCTGTCATCCCCATTTCAACTCAGGCGATACTAACCGATAATTTTTGAAGAAGAAAGGTGGGATGCCTACCGGGGCATCCCCAAGCTTAGATGCTTGAGACTTCTTGAAATATTATCTTGGGGTGCCTTGGGCATCCCCAATCTTGAGCTTTTGTGTCTTCTTAATTCCTCTCATATCACGGTTTTCCTAAATCTCAAAAACTTCATCCACACAAAACTCAACAAGAACTCGTGAGATAAGTTAGTATAAATCAATGCAAAACCTTATCATTCTCGACTGTAGAAAATCACCAAAATTATTATTCAACATTGCATACCAAATGCCTCTGCATATTTAATACTCCTATCCTCAAATAGAATCATTAAAGAAGCAAACATAATAGCAATCTGCCAAAACAGTATAGTCTGTCAAGAATGCAAGAGTATCAATACTTCTTTAACTCCAAAAATTATGAAAATTTACCACATTGTAGAAAAATTATGAGATATTATTGTGCAAAAAGTTTCAACATTTTATCACGTTCTGACTTTTCTAGGTAATTTTTGCAACAGCGGTAAACTTTCTGTTTTGAAACAGCAACATATAGACTTGCAAAATAAGCATGGCAAAGGCTATACTTGACATTTTTATTGAAATAAAATATGAAAAACATTATTCTAAATAACATCAAGAAAATCTTAATAAAATAAAATGATACTCCAAGAAAAACACATATCATATGACGAATAAAAATGTAGCTCCAAGTGAGGTTACCAATAATGTTGGAGACGAAAGAGGGGATGCCTTCTGGGGCATCCCCAAGCTTAGTTGCTTGGATCTTCCTTTAATATTACGTTGGGGTGCCTTGGGCATCCCCAAGATTAGGGTCTTTTCACTCCTTATTCTCCTCATATCGACATCTCACCCAAAACTTGAAAACTTCAATCACACAAAACTTAACAGAACTTCATGAGATAGGTTAGTATGATAAAGAGCAAACCATTTCACTTTGGTCCTGTCAAAGACAACATTCATAATTGTTCTCACACAATGCCTACTGTAGAATATCATTTTCACTATTTATATTGAGCAATATAACCCATAGAAACCAGAAACCAAGCAAACTATGCATTGAAAACAGAATCTGTCCAAATAGAATGGTCTGTAGTAATCTGTACTCCAACCATACTTATGATATTCCGAAAATTCTTAACAATTAGGACAGCCTGGGAAAATTTTCTATTAATATTATGCAAAAAGAAGAAGTATTTTATCACGCTTCTGTTAAAAATGAGAATTATTTTCGTGAGCGCAAAAGTTTCTGTTTTTCAGCAAGATCAAATCAACTATCACCATATACCATCCCAAAGGTCTTACTTGGAACTTAATAGAAACAAAATGTCAGGACCCCGACTCGATGTCACATCGATCTAGCTGGTAACACCTCATATCACTTTGCGGCCTCACGCACGGTATCCCCACGGGTGTCGTCTTACCTTTTCCCGGGACCGTTTGCGCCTTTTGGCTCACGTATATGATAGTGTCGCTAGCATCCATATGATAAAGAGCCCGGGCTGACATGACTAGTCGTAAACCCAAAGTGGCACAGACTTACAGGGACAGGCATCCATGACCCAGCTTCGAACGTGTCAGTCATCAGCAAGTGGGTCCGGGCTGTAGCACTGGGCTAGCAGGACTCCGGTAAACCGGGCTGTAGCGGGCTAACAGGACTCCGGTACTCAAAGCGTGACATTTCCCCGAAGGGACAGACACAGGAACGAAGAAGGACACATGCCGGCCAGCCTAAGTGTTCCAGAGCAGTAGCAAGCTACCATGGCTCAGCGGTAACACTAGGAGACATTTCCCGGTAAGAGAGGCTACTAAAGATAAACAACTAGATAGTCAGATCCCACACATACCAAGCATTTCAATTATACACACAATATGCTCGATATGTGTAAATACAACGGAGCATCACAACATGACTCTATGACACAAGTACTTTATTTAAGGCTCAGGGAGCCATACATATCATACACACAGGTACGGGTCTCACGACCCAACATACAAGTCATACAGTCATACAAGCCAACAGCGGAAGTAATTTGTCTGAGTACAGACAACTAGTAAAATAAAAGAGGCTTGGAAGCCTAACTATACTATGTGGTCCATCACAAGCTCAGGGTCACCACCTGGGTCTTTAGCCTACTCGTTGATGTCAACGTCTACATAGAACCCATCAGAAGGGGTTGCAGCGTCTTCTGTAAAAATGTGGATTATAGCAACATGAGTACAAAGGTACTCAGCAAGACTTACATCAGATCCTACATACATGCATAGTATCAAGAAGGGTCGGTGGAGTTATTGCAGTAAGCCAGCTTTGACTCTTGGCTAGACTATCCTACGATACTCCATTTGAAATAGTTTTGCGCACATGAGTCCACTATTCACCACTTCAATACACTACCGAGGATCCACCTCCGTCTTCCTACGGAAGACCCATCCTCGGCACTCACACTTGTCTTGAGGCTTTTAACAGTTTCCATTTACTTGTCTATGAACTGTATAGGCAACCAAGTAGTCCTTTACCGCGGACGCGGCTATTCGAATAGATCATGTTAACCCTGCAGGGGTGTACTTCTTCATACATGTTTCCACCACTTAGCGTCTGCACACGACATGTGCTCGGCAGACTTCAAGCGAAAGCCGACGTGGGTGTAGACCACGACCTACCTAAACACTTAAGCCTCTAGTCCAGGTTTATCGCCTATTCAGGTTCCATCCGCAGGGAGTCCGGCCGAGGTTTCCCATACGGCCCCGAACGATGTGAACAGGGTTCCCGAGATACCTAACGGGTATTCGGTACACCGTGCCACGTACCTACCGCATCACAGCCCACCCCTACGGTCAGCGCTGTCCACGGCCTCCAGTAGGCTACAAACACCAGAAACTACTTGCAACTCCTGGACAGAGAGCTAAGGTGAATAAGAAGTCGAGCGGGGTCATATTTCAGGGCCCAATGTATGGTAGTAGCTGATTCTTAAATCACACATACAGATCTCAGTGCCTAAGGTCGGCTTCAATGAAACAACCCACCATGTACTCCTACATGGCCTCTCATCGATACCTTTACCAAATCGTGTTCACCACACCACTCTCATTACCGACATAATCATTTCACTCTAGCCCATCACCCAGATGAACCAGACCTGACACGACTCTAAGCATAGCAGGCATAGCAAGGTAGGAACAACACATACATAGGGCTCAATCAACTCCTACACATGCTAGTGGGTTTCATCTAGTTACTGTGGCAATGACAGGTCATGCAGAGGAAATGGGTTCAACTACCGTAGCACACAGCAGTTTGAATCGCGTTGTCTTAATGCAGTAAAAGAGAGCAGGAGCGAGAACATGGGATTGTATCGATATGATCAAATGGTTGGTTGCTTGCCTGATGGTTCGTTGCACGGATACGGTTCTTCGCTAGGGTAATCACGGTACTCCTCGGGAACAGATCCTGTCGCAAAGGATACCGATACACAACATTACCAAACAATATGCAACAATATGATGCATGCATGGAACATGGCAATATGAGTGTGTTGGGCTAATGCAACTAAAGCCAGTAGGGTTTGAGCAAATTTGAATCAAAGATTCAAATTTCAAATTCAAATATGGCCTTTTAAAGTGCCTTTTCTTATTCTGATTAAAACATCAATTTAACTTGTTTGATCATGCATGAAAATAGTACAGATGGATAGATTGGATTTTTCTGATCATTTTTCATATATAATTTGTCCAATTTGGAGTTACAGAATAAAAGTTATGAATTTTTGAAGTTTAAATAATATTCTGAATTTCCTGATTTAATTTAAATCCAGAAATATCATTTACTGCGTCAGCCTGACATCACAGTGACATCAGCAGGTCAACAGAGCTGGCTCGGGTCAAACCTGACGTGTGGGGTCCACACGTCAGTGTCACAGGGGCTAATCCCGCGTTGACCCCGGGCTGGTTAGCTTTGACTAAGCCCTGGGCCCACTTGTCAGCGTCTGTAGGTGGTGGTTTAGTGGCTAATTAACTAGGCCACGTCAGCTCGCCGGAGTTCTGGCCGGCGGCGACCAACAGTGCGGCGGCGATAGTGGTTTTGGTCGTTTCGGCCACCAAATGGACCGCAGAGATCACCGGAGTGAAGCTGAGGACGACCCGCGGCTCTTGGCGGAGTCCGTTGGGGTCGGGGTGGCCGGAGTTGACGGCGGTGAGCTCGGTTGCGGCCGCCGGGGTTCGGTCGTGCACGGGAACGGTGCTGGAGCTCGAAGTCGAGCAAAGTGAGGCGCTAGGGATGCTCTACTGGGTTCTGTGAATGCGTTGGACTCGCCGGGGTGACCAAATGGTCACCGGAGCTGCGTCGACGGCGAGCTCGGCGACGGCGGAGGTTCGGCCGTGGTGGGAAGGAGGCTACGGTGAGGGAACGAGGGGGAGAAGAGGGGGAAACGGTGGCGTAGCTCACCGCAGTTGCAGTGGGCGTCGAAGCGGGCTCGGGGACGCGCTGGAGACGGCGAATTCGTCGACGACGGTGGTCGGAGCCCGAAGAGGGGAACGGCGACGTGGCGGCGATGCAGGGCTTCCGGGGACTCGTGGAGCGGTGGGGAGGAAGAGGGAGTTGTGGCGGAGCTTCTGAGCTACTCGGGGGAGCGAGGGGTGGCCGGAGACAGTGGCTACGGCGAACGGCGGCGACGGTGTGCTTCGGCCGAGAGCGAGAGAGAGCGAGGGAGAAACGGGGGAGAGTGAGCGAGAGCAGGGGGAGAGGTGTGGCGTCGTCTAGGGCGTCGAGCGAGGAGGGGAGGCCAGGCAAGCAGGCGAGCAGGTGGCGTGGTGCGGTGGCGCGCGCGCGCGCCGGCCACACTCCCCTCCCTCTGTCTGGACGAAGACGACAGAGGAGGGAGGTGGGCTGGGCCTGGCTGGGCCAGCCAGCTGGCTGGGCCGCACAGTGGAGGAGCCCAGGTAGGTTTTCCCCCTTCTATTTATTTTCTGTTTTCTGTTTTATTTAATACTTCTGCAACTGTGTTGAATTAATTAAAATACCTAGGCAACTCCAAAATTCACCAAACTACTCCTGGTCCATAGTTGGATTATTTCCAACATGAAACATTTTAGTTTGGAGATATTTGAGCATTTAAATATTTTATATTATTTTAAATGCCCAAATTCAAATAGTTATGATTTAATTCAAAAACCCTAGGATGGCCTAGAAAAATGTGCACCACTTTTATCAGAGGTTCTGAACCAAGGCTAAAATGATGGACATTTTAGAAGGGCATTTCAGGTTCATTGAAAAATTATTTTAGTAACCCTAGTTGGTTTCAGAGGGGACTGGGGGTTCTGTCATCCCCATTTCAAGTTTCTGATGAAAGAGTAAACATGATGCAACACTCTAATGCATGACTAGCTAGGGTGTGACAACTCACCCCCACTCAAAAGAATCTCGTCCCGAGATTTGGGTTCCTCCGAGAAGAAGGCGGGATATTCGAGTCGAAGACGATCCTCCCTTTCCCAAGTTGCTTCATCTTCAGAGTGATGCGACCATTGAACCTTGAGAAACTTGATATTATGACGTCGCGTGGTACGTTCGGTTTGATCGAGGATGCGAATGGGGTACTCTCGATATGTAAGATTATCTTGGAGATCAAGCGTTTCGTGGTCCACTTCACGGATAGGATCCGAGAAGCAACGTCTGAGTTGAGAAACGTGGAAGACATCGTGAACTCTGGAGAGGTGCGGAGGTAGTTCCAATTGGTAGGCAACTTCTCCTCGTTTGGCAAGAATGCGAAAAGGTCCAATGTAACGAGGAGCCAATTTGCCTTTGATACCGAAACGATGGGTTCCCTTCAGAGGGGTGACCCGAAGGTAAGCCTTCTCGTCAACCTCGAAAGTCATAGCCTTATGTTTTCGGTCATATTGACTCTTTTGACGGGATTGGGCTGTTTTCAACTTTTCACGAACGATACGAACTTGTTCTTCTGCTTCCTGAATCATATCCGGGCCAAAGAATTGTCTTTCCCCGGTCTCTGACCAGTTAAGGGGTGTTCGACATCGTCGTCCATAGAGAACTTCAAAAGGGGCTTTACCCAAGCTAGATTGATAGCTGTTGTTGTAAGCGAATTCGGCAAATGGAAGGCACTTCTCCCAGTCCATTCCGAAAGAGATAACGGAGGCTCGAAGCATGTCTTCTAGAATTTGGTTGACGCGTTCCACTTGACCACTTGACTGAGGGTGGAAAGCGGTGCTAAAGGAGAGACGGGTTCCCATAGCATTTTGGAAACTTTCCCAAAATCGAGAGGTGAAAAGACTTCCTCGATCCGAATTGATTTCCAAAGGAACACCATGGAGAGACACTATCCGGGAGATGTATAAATCTGCCAGTTGGCTAGCGGTTATACTCTCACGAACAGGTAGGAAATGAGCTACTTTGGAAAGACGATCGACCACGACGAAAATAGCATTATTCCCTCTCTTGGTCCTGGGAAAACCGGTAATGAAATCCATACTAATTTTATCCCATTTCCATTCAGGAATAGCTAAGGGTTGAAGGGTGCCAGCAGGTCGTTGATGCTCTGCTTTTACACGACGACAGACGTCGCAATTTGCAATATACTGAGCAATTTCTCTCTTCATCCTAGTCCACCAGAACCTCTGGCGTAGGTCCTGATACATCTTAGTACTACCGGGATGAATAGTGAGAGGAGATTCATGGGCCTCCTTAAGGATCAACTGCCGCAGATGCTGGTTCTTGGGAACCACTAGACGATTCTCAAAGTACACAACACCATGATCATCTGTGGAGAAACAACTAGCACCTCCGCTAGCAATGTTCTCTTTGATTTTAGATATTCCCTTATCTCGCTTTTGGGCAGCGATGATTTGATCCGTAAGAGTAGGTTTTGCCACCAAGGTGGAGAGAAAACCTTGAGGAACAATGTGAAGGTTAAGCTTTCGAAATTCCTCATGGAGAAGCGGTTGACTTTGTTGTAACATCAGGTTGTTACAATAAGATTTACGACTTAGCGCATCAGCCATGACGTTGGCTTTCCCTGGGGTATAGGTTATTCCTAAGTCGAAGTCTGTGATCAATTCAACCCAACGTCTCTGTCTGAGATTCAAATCCGGCTGGGTGAAAATGTACTTCAGACTTTGGTGATCAGTGAATATTTCGCAACGATTACCGAGGAGGTAATGTCGCCAGGTCTTAAGTGCATAGACTACGGCTGCAAGTTCTAGATCATGAGTAGGATAATTCTCCTCATGTGGGTGCAATTGCCGTGAAGCGTAAGCAATTACGTGTCGATCTTGCATAAGAATGCAACCTAGTCCTTGTCGCGAGGCGTCGCAGTAGATAACAAAGTCCTTGGAGAAGTCTGGCGGTACCAGTACGGGAGCAGAGGTCAGGCGTCTTTTCAGTTCCTGAAAACTGTGCTCACATTGTGGAGTCCATTCGAACTTCTTATCTTTCTTGAGGAGTTCGGTTAGAGGTTTAGCAACTTTGGAGAAGTTCTCGACAAAGCGACGGCAATAGCTCGCTAAGCCTAGAAAACTCCGAACTTGCTTGACCGATTCGGGTGGAGTCCAATCAAGGACGGCTTGAACTCGCTCAGGGTTAACCGCAATACCTTTACCAGATATTACATGACCCAGATAGGTCACTTCTGGCAACCAGAATTCACATTTAGAAAATTTGGCATAAAGGCGATGCTCTCGAAGTTTCTGCAACACTAGCCTTAGATGTTCGGCATGTTCTTCCTCGTTCTTGGAGTAGATGAGTATATCATCGAGATAAACTACGACGAATTTATCCAAATACTCCATGAAAATTGAGTTCATTAACCGAGAAAAGGTGGCTGGAGCGTTGGTTAAACCGAAGGACATGACGGTGTACTCGTATTGGCCGTAACGAGTAACAAAGGCCGTTTTAGGAATGTCCCCGTTTCTGATTTTGATTTGATGGTAGCCCAACCTCAAATCCATCTTAGAGAAGACTGAAGATCCAGCGAGTTGATCATACAGGTCGTTGATCCTGGGAAGTGGATATTTGTTCTTGATCGTGACCAAATTGACAGGTCGGTAATCTACAACCATCCGGTCCGTACCATCCTTCTTCTTAACGAATAGGACGGGGCAAGCCCACGGAGATGAACTAGGGCGGATGAAACCCTTTTTCAAGGATTCATCGAGTTGCTTCTTAAGCTCGGCTAGTTCTAGGGGTGCCATCTTATAAGGCCTTCTAGCAATCGGAACGGTTCCTGGAATGAGGTCTATTACGAACTCAACAACCCTATCAGGTGGAACACCTGGCAATTCCTCTGGAAAGACATCCGGGAAGTCACGGACTACCGGAACGTCCTCAAGGTCTGGTAAAGGGCTGGCGTTAAGAGAATATAATTGTCGCTTGGCTATTCGGGTCAAGACATTGACTATCTTCCCCGAAGGATGGGTGAGTTGAACAGTCCTAGAGAAGCAATCAATTTTGGCTTGATGAGCTGACATCCAGTCCATACCCAAAATGATATTAATATCTGAAGATTTAAGGGCTATCAAAGATGCGAGAAAAACAAGTCTGTCGACTTGGATTTCATTTCCATGGCTTACTCTAGAAGTTTGCCATTTGGATCCCGGAGTTTGAATTACCATAGAGGATGGCAAGTCACAGAATGCAACGTTATGCAAACGAGCATAATTTTCAGATATAAAAGAATGAGAGGCTCCTGTATCGAAAAGAACAGATGCCGGGTGGCAATTAACAAGAAGCGTACCGAGAACGACGTTGGGATCTTCTTGAGCTTCTTCGGCAGAGACACAGTTGACATGGCCACGTGAAGCGGTGACCGGTTTAGCATGGAATACTTTCCCTGTCGGCTTGCCACGGCCAACAGCTTTAGCAGATTGATTGGGGTTGGTCTGGGGACACTCACGCATATAATGACCAGATTCCCCACACTTGAAACAAGTCACGGAACTGGTACGTGGAGGAGCATTATTGGTTGGACCCCCATAGGGCTTAGCTGGAGCAGACTGTTGAGCGGGGCGAGGCGCCTGGAAAGATGGCCTCGGTGTGAACCTGGGTGGCAAGGCGGTGTTGGGTACCCACACGCGACGCTTCTGAGGACCAGCACCGGATGAGGAACCCATGTCACGTCCATGCTTGCGTGTTGCGTCATAGTCTGTCTGACCAGTTTCAGCACTGATGGCTTTGTTGACAAGTTTCGGAAAAGATGTGCACTCATGCAGACGGAGGTCGCGGCGAAGCTCAGGACTAAGGCCCTTGCGGAACCTTGCTTTCTTCTTGGCGTCAGTAGACACTTCCTCAGTTGCGTATCGGGCGAGCTTACCAAACTCTCTGCTATAGGCATCCACAGAAAGTCGGCCTTGGGTGAAATTGCAAAATTCTTCACGCTTACGGTCCATGAGACCCTCCGGAATGTGATGTTCACGGAAAGCCTCGCTGAACTCAGCCCAAGTAGTGACCTGGCCCGCTGGGCGCATAGCTCCATAATTCTCCCACCAAAGACTGGCGGGGCCTTCAAGATGATATGCGGCAAAGGTGACCTTGTCAGCCTCCGCTACCAGCGCGGAACGCAACTTGTGAGAAATACTGCGAAGCCAGTCATCAGCGTCGAGAGGCTCGACGGAGTGGTGGAACGTGGGTGGATGCAATTTGATAAAATCGCTGAGTGACACCACGTTAGCCCTCTGATGGTGTGCTGTATTCTGTTCAATACGCTCCAACAAACGGTTTGTCTCCCGCTTGTTTCTCTCAGCTTCCATCATCACCTCGGCTAGTGAAGGAGGATGAGGCAGATTTTCATTCCTGGCTTCACTGCCTTCGGCCTGCTCTTGGGAAGCAAGATTAGCGCGTGTGTTGACCATCCTAGGTAAACAAGACAATGATTTAGTCAGAATGTTGAGATTCCGACATGGGATACATAATGTAAGAAATAACTCGGAATGCAAGATGATCATCCGTATGACATGGTAGATACAGAAACTGCTTCTTTATTCCATCGTCATACACACCATACAAGGTTTAGTACAAGCCAAGCAAAGTACTAATACGGTGAAAAGAGGATTACATCTCATCGGAGGCATTCCAAGCTCCTATACATTATTTTTCTACATCTCCGGAAGAGTACAAACTAGTCATATCCCACGAGTCACGCAGGACGATAGACGACACAGCTAGTGCGAACTGGTGATACTACTACTAACTCAGACCGATCCGTAATAGTCCTCGTAGAAGTCACCTCCATAGCCTGGAAGTTCAACATGATCATCCGGAAACAGACGGTCTCGCGGAGCTTGTGGACCATAGGGGCTAGGATGAGGCCTTGGACCAACAAACGGTGGCCTGCGGGGACCGCGAGGTGGGGTGATGCCTCCTACATCACGCCAAACCATCACGTCTGGCAGAGCAGATCTCACAGGATAGAGATCGCGCATATCTGAATATCCAGCTTGCACCGCCGGTGCGAACCGAGTCAAAGTGGCCCAGTGGTCAGCACGGGTATTGAAGAGCTCTAACCTTAAGGCCCGATTTTCACGGTCCTTATCCTCGAGCATCTCAGCAGTGGTGCGAGTCCGTGAATCCTCCTGAGTGGAGTCAGCATAGATAGCCTGGAGATACCCTTGTGCTCCCGGAAGTGATCCTGGCATATACCGGAAGTCAGAGTCCCGAAATAACCCAGATCTGACTCGCATAATGGTCATCATAGAGTAGGCGGCATCCTGCACAGCCATCTCGATAGTAACCCCGAGTCCATAGGAGCAGTGAAGAGGCTCAGTGGATCCAGGATAAGATGGAAATATCCTGACAGTGCAAAGATACTGGCTTTGATTAAAATCTCGGAATTGCTCTTCGACCGTGTACTCAGGATACCAGCGGTATCCAGCCTCAGTCATTACCCTGACCAACTTAGCAGTATGGCCGGGTACATCTAGGCATCGAGTCAGGCGAACCACTTGATTGAGGTCGCGAGTGGCCATCTGAAAGCATAATCATAATGCAAAGGCATTAGAATTTCTAGCAAAATTTCGGCAGCATAACAGCTGTAAATGCTCAAAAAGGATATTGAGACATTTGACAAAGGATTTCGTACACACTCAACATCATCATATCAAGTCTTGAAACCATTCCTACAACATAATGTGGTAGAAGAACTGAGCTAGGCTGATAACCATCAAACTTATAAGGTACTACTGATTAGTAACACGTGAACCTGATAGAGAGAACAGATCCTAATTCCTTAACCCCCGGTGGAAGAATGGACTGACTCAGATCAGAAAGTCATAAGGTATAAGGAGTAAAAAGAGCCTTACGTTCCATCCCACAAGCAATTCCCCTACATATAACTAAAGAATTTCTAGACTCAACATCGACCAGTTTGGCTTGGAGAACCTACAGGCAGTCCGGCTCTGATGCCAACGCTGTCAGGACCCCGACTCGATGTCACATCGATCTAGCCGGTAACACTTCATATCACTTTGCGGCCTCACGCACGGTATTCCCACGGGTGTCGCCTTACCTTTGCCCGGGACCGTTTGCGCCTTTTGGCTCACGTATATGATAGTGTCGCTAGCATCCATATGATAAAGAGCCCGGGCTGACATGACTAGTCGTAAACCCAAAGTGGCACAGACTTACAGGGACAGGCATCCATGACCCAGCTTCGAACGTGTCGGTCATCAGCAAGTGGGTCCGGGCTGTAGCACTGGGCTAGCAGGACTCCGGTAAACCGGGCTGTAGCGGGCTAACAGGACTCCGGTACTCAAAGCGTGACATTTCCCCGAAGGGACAGACACAGGAACGAAGAAGGACACATGCCGGCCAGCCTAAGTGTTCCAGAGCAGTAGCAAGCTACCATGGCTCAGCGGTAACACTAGGAGACATTTCCCGGTAAGAGAGGCTACTAAAGATAAACAACTAGATAGTCAGATCCCACACATACCAAGCATTTCAATTATACACACAATATGCTCGATATGTGTAAATACAACGGAGCATCACAACATGACTCTATGACACAAGTACTTTATTTAAGGCTCAGGGAGCCATACATATCATACACACAGGTACGGGTCTCACGACCCAACATACAAGTCATACAGTCATACAAGCCAACAGCGGAAGTAATTTGTCTGAGTACAGACAACTAGTAAAATAAAAGAGGCTTGGAAGCCTAACTATACTATGTGGTCCATCACAAGCTCAGGGTCACCACCTGGGTCTTTAGCCTACTCGTTGATGTCAACGTCTACATAGAACCCATCAGAAGGGGTTGCAGCGTCTTCTGTAAAAATGTGGATTATAGCAACATGAGTACAAAGGTACTCAGCAAGACTTACATCAGATCCTACATACATGCATAGTATCAAGAAGGGTCGGTGGAGTTATTGCAGTAAGCCAGCTTTGACTCTTGGCTAGACTATCCTACGATACTCCATTTGAAATAGTTTTGCGCACACGAGTCCACTATTCACCACTTCAATACACTACCGAGGATCCCCCTCCGTCTTCCTACGGAAGAGCCATCCTCGGCACTCACACTTGTCTTGAGGCTTTTAACAGTTTCCATTTACTTGTCTATGAACTGTATAGGCAACCAAGTAGTCCTTTACCGCGGACGCGGCTATTCGAATAGATCATGTTAACCCTGCAGGGGTGTACTTCTTCATTACATGTTTCCACCACTTAGCGTCTGCACACGACATGTGCTCGGCAGACTTCAAGCGAAAGCCGACGTGGGTGTAGACCACGACCTACCTAAACACTTAAGCCTCTAGTCCAGGTTTATCGCCTATTCAGGTTCCATCCGCAGGGAGTCCGGCCGAGGTTTCCCATACGGCCCCGAACGATGTGAACAGGGTTCCCGAGATACCTAACGGGTATTCGGTACACCGTGCCACGTACCTACCGCATCACAGCCCACCCCTACGGTCAGCGCTGTCCACGGCCTCCAGTAGGCTACAAACACCAGAAACTACTTGCAACTCCTGGACAGAGAGCTAAGGTGAATAAGAAGTCGAGCGGGGTCATATTTCAGGGCCCAATGTATGGTAGTAGCTGATTCTTAAATCACACATACAGATCTCAGTGCCTAAGGTCGGCTTCAATGAAACAACCCACCATGTACTCCTACATGGCCTCTCATCGATACCTTTACCAAATCGTGTTCACCACACCACTCTCATTACCGACATAATCATTTCACTCTAGCCCATCACCCAGATGAACCAGACCTGACACGACTCTAAGCATAGCAGGCATAGCAAGGTAGGAACAACACATACATAGGGCTCAATCAACTCCTACACATGCTAGTGGGTTTCATCTAGTTACTGTGGCAATGACAGGTCATGCAGAGGAAATGGGTTCAACTACCGTAGCACACAGCAGTTTGAATCGCGTTGTCTTAATGCAGTAAAAGAGAGCAGGAGCGAGAACATGGGATTGTATCGATATGATCAAATGGTTGGTTGCTTGCCTGATGGTTCGTTGCACGGATACGGTTCTTCGCTAGGGTAATCACGGTACTCCTCGGGAACAGATCCTGTCGCAAAGGATACCGATACACAACATTACCAAACAATATGCAACAATATGATGCATGCATGGAACATGGCAATATGAGTGTGTTGGGCTAATGCAACTAAAGCCAGTAGGGTTTGAGAAAATTTGAATCAAAGATTCAAATTTCAAATTCAAATATGGCCTTTTAAAGTGCCTTTTCTTATTCTGATTAAAACATCAATTTAACTTGTTTGATCATGCATGCAAATAGTACAGATGGATAGATTGGATTTTTCTGATCATTTTTCATATATAATTTGTCCAATTTGGAGTTACAGAATAAAAGTTATGAATTTTTGAAGTTTAAATAATATTCTGAATTTCCTGATTTAATTTAAATCCAGAAATATCATTTACTGCGTCAGCCTGACATCACAGTGACATCAGCAGGTCAACAGAGCTGGCTCGGGTCAAACCTGACGTGTGGGGTCCACACGTCAGTGTCACAGGGGCTAATCCCGCGTTGACCCCGGGCTGGTTAGCTTTGACTAAGCCCTGGGCCCACTTGTCAGCGTCTGTAGGTGGTGGTTTAGTGGCTAATTAACTAGGCCACGTCAGCTCGCCAGAGTTCTGGCCGGCGGCGACCAACAGTGCGGCGGCGATAGTGGTTTTGGTCGTTTCGGCCACCAAATGGACCGCGGAGATCACCGGAGTGAAGCTGAGGACGACCCGCGGCTCTTGGCGGAGTCCGTTGGGGTCGGGGTGGCCGGAGTTGACGGCGGTGAGCTCGGTTGCGGCCGCCGGGGTTCGGTCGTGCATGGGAACGGTGCTGGAGCTCGAAGTCGAGCAAAGTGAGGCGCTAGGGATGCTCTACTGGGTTCTGTGAACGCGTTGGACTCGCCGGGGTGACCAAATGGTCACTGGAGCTGCGTCGACGGCGAGCTCGGCGACGGCGGAGGTTCGGCCGTGGTGGGAAGGAGGCTACGGTGAGGGAACGAGGGGGAGAAGAGGGGGAAACGGTGGCGTAGCTCACCGCGGTTGCAGTGGGCGTCGAAGCGGGCTCGGGGACGCGCTGGAGACGGCGAATTCGTCGACGACGGTGGTCGGAGCCCGAAGAGGGGAACGGCGACGTGGCGGCGATGCAGGGCTTCCGGGGACTCGTGGAGCGGTGGGGAGGAAGAGGGAGTTGTGGCGGAGCTTCTGAGCTACTCGGGGGAGCGAGGGGTGGCCGGAGACAGTGGCTACGGCGAACGGCGGCGACGGTGTGCTTCGGCCGAGAGCGAGAGAGAGCGAGGGAGAAACGGGGGAGAGTGAGCGAGAGCAGGGGGAGAGGCGTGGCGTCGTCCAGGGCGTCGAGCGAGGAGGGGAGGCCAGGCAAGCAGGCGAGCAGGTGGCGTGGCGCGGTGGCGCGCGCGCGCGCCGGCCACACTCCCCTCCCTCTGTCTGGACGAAGACGACAGAGGAGGGAGGTGGGCTGGGCTGGCTGGGCCAGCCAGCTCGCTGGGCCGCACAGTGGAGGAGCCCAGGTAGGTTTTTCCCCCCTTCTATTTATTTTCTGTTTTCTGTTTTATTTAATACTTCTGCAACTGTGTTGAATTAATTAAAATACCTAGGCAACTCCAAAATTCACCAAACTACTCCTGGTCCATAGTTGGATTATTTCCAACATGAAACATTTTAGTTTGGAGATATTTGAGCATTTAAATATTTTATATTATTTTAAATGCCCAAATTCAAATAGTTATGATTTAATTCAAAAACCCTAGGATGGCCTAGAAAAATGTGCACCACTTTTATCAGAGGTTCTGAACCAAGGCTAAAATGATGGACATTTTAGAAGGGCATTTCAGGTTCATTGAAAAATTATTTTAGTAACCCTAGTTGGTTTCAGAGGGGACTGGGGGTTCTGTCATCCCCATTTCAAGTTTCTGATGAAAGAGTAAACATGATGCAACACTCTAATGCATGACTAGCTAGGGTGTGACAGAAAACAATGTCTCAACTTTGGAGGACACAAAATTTCATGCCGCCGCGCCAGAACACGTCACTCGGAAATGAAGTTCTTTCGAGGACTGCCATATAGAGGACCGGTGTTCACTAAAACGGTCATAACTTTGTAATTCAGAGTTCGTTTAAGATGCACAAGTCCTTAAAATGATGGCGAAGAGCGTGGGAATCTTGAAAATACTCTTCGTTTGCGCCAGGAGGCCCAAAGGACACTCAAATTCAACCCATAAGCAGGACTTTTTGCCCTTGAAATTCAAAGAACCTAACTCGCCGCTGCTTTTCACACAAGTTTCTGAACCCAATGGCACTCCATTGAAAGGAAATCCGAGAGGTTTTGGTGAGTGTAAACATTAGTCTGCCTAGTAAGGATAAACGTTGCATTTTTACATGCTCTATGATCAGGGGCATCCTATTTGTTTGTACATTCAAGAAAATACGGCGACTATAAGCCTTATTCTCCTAGTTTTCCCGGTGTGGCATGCCGTAACGCACGTGTGTGACAACCACTAACAAGAGGGCATTCCTGGCATCGGTCAAATATATGTGAAAACAATGTCTCTGCTGTGTGGACACTAAATTTCAAGCCGGTGCGCTAGAACGCGTCACAAGAAAATGAGTTCTTTCAAGGACTACCATATAAAGGACCAGTGTTCACTAAAAGGGTCATAATTTTTGTCATTCAGAGTCTGTTTCAGACGCACAACTACTCAAAATACTCGCGATCAGTGTGGTAATCTTGAAAATATCCTCAATTTGGCCCCTAAGCAGGACTTTTTGCCCCTGAAATTCAAAGAACCTAATTCACCGCTGCTTTTCAAACAAGTTTCTAAACCCATTGGGACTCCTTTGGAATGAAATCCGAGGGATTTTGGTGTGTGCAAACATTAGTCGGCCTGGTAAGGACAAACGTTGCATTCTGTACATGCTCTATGATCAGGAGCATTCCATTTGGTTGTAAATTCAAGAAAATACATCGATTATAAGCCTTATTCTCCTTGTTTTCCCGGTGTGGCATGCCGTAACGCACGTGTGTGACAGCCAAGAAAAAAAGGGCATTCCTGGAATCGGTCAATATATATGTGGAAACAATATCTCCACTATGGAGACACAAAATTTGGGGGCAGCCGCAAAAACGCATCACGGGAAAATGATGTTCTTTTAAGGACTGCCATTTAAAGGACTAGTGTTCACTAAAACGGTCATAACTTTGTCTTTCAGATTTCAGACGCACAAGTACTCAAAATGCTCGCGACGAGCGTGGAAATCTAGAAAATAATCTTCCCTTGTGCCAAGGGGACCGGAGCAGGACTTTTTGCCCCTAAAAGTCAAAGAAAATCATTTGCCGCCGCTTTTCAGAAAAGTTTCTGAACCTATTGGCACTCTTTGGAAGGAAATACGAGAGATTATGGTTAGTCTAAACATTGGTCCACCTGGTAAGGACAAATGTTACACTCTTCTCATGCTCTATGATCCGAGGCATCCCATTTCGTTGTAAATTCAAGAAAATACGGCGACTATAAGCCTTATTCTCCTTGTTTTCGCCATGCGGCATGCCATAATGCACGTGTGTGACAACCAATAACAAGAGGGCTTTCCTCGCATTGGTCAATATATATGTGAAATCACTATCTCCACTATAGAGGACACAAAATTTCAAGCCGGCGCGCCAGAACGCGTCTTGGAAAATGAAGTTCTTTCAAATATTGCCATACACAGGACCCATGTTCACTAAAGTTGTCCTAACTTTCTCATTCGGAGTCCATTTCAGATGCACAAGTACTCAAAATGCTCTCGACGAGTGTGGGAATCTAGAAAATACTCTTCTCTTGTGGCAAGAGGCCCGGAGGACCCTCAAATTCGGCCCCTAAGTAGGACTTTTTGCCCCTGAAATTCAAAGAACGTAGTTCGCTACTGCTTTTCGGACAGGTTTCTGAACCGATTGGCACTCCTTTGGAAGGAAATCCGAGAGATTTTTGTGAGTGTAAACATTAGTCTGCCTGGTAAGGACAAACGTTGAATTCTGCACATGCTCTATGATCAGGGGCATCCCATTTGGTTGTAAATCCAAGAAAATACGGTGACTATAAGACTTATTCTCCTTGTTTTCCCGGTGTGGCAAGCCGTAATGCAGGTGTGTGACATCCCATAACAAGAGGGCATTCCTTACCTCTATCAATAAATATGTGGAAACAATATCGTCACTATGGAGGATACAAAATTTGGGGGCGGCTGCAAGAAACCATCACGGCAAAATGAAGTTCTTTCAAGAAATGCATACACTACTGGAATCAGGATCTTTGCCGTCAGCCAGATCTTTGCCGTCAGCAAGGTGATGGCAAAGAAGGACTTGTCCATCAGTATACAGAGAGCTAACGGTAAAGAAAGAGTTGACGGCAAAGAGCGCATTTGCTGGCAGCCAGATCTTTGTCGTGAGCTTGCGGACAGCAAAGAGGCAGGATGGCCCACTAGTGAGTACCACCTAATGGCCACTTTCTTTTCCGTCGGCTAGGAGACGCTAAATTAAGTGCCAAAACTGACATCCGTTAGGTAGGCTCTTTGTCGTCTGCTAGAAGACGACAAAGAAACGTGCGCTTACTAAAAACAAACACACCCGTGCCCGACCACTCTCTCTCTCTGTCCCCTTTCTCCTCCCTCAGCCCGAGCCACCGCCGCCCCGCGCCACCCCAGTTGTCAGCTGCCCCGCACCCGTGCCGCCGCCGCCCCACACCACCCACATTGCCGCGCCGCCTCATCCGCCCCGGTGACCCCCTCTCTGCCCCGCTCCAACCCCATCGCCGTGCCGTCTCCTCCGCCCCGATGACCCCCTCCTTCGCCCCGCGCCACCCCGACCTCGACCTCCTCGCCCTCAAGTAAGTGTGCCCGGTATTCATGGTGCCCCAATTGCATTTTTGATGCATTGATTTGGTCACTATCTCCGCCGAGGGTTCACAGTCTGTTATGATCTTTGTGCTATGTTCATATGTAGAGTTCTAGTTTGTTTTGATTTGCATGTGGTATTGTCTGCCCATGATGCGAATTAAGTTCAGAAAAATATTTTTGTTTTTGGTTCACATTGAATGCACCCTCTTGATTGTAGTTGAAGATCCGCATCAGTAGTAATAAGTACAAGAAACATAGAAGATCTGGTGGCTGTCATATAGGTTAATAAATTAACAATTTCAGAGTAGTTTCAGACTTGATTCAAAATTTCAGAGTATATTACCATGTCAAGTTTTTTTAGCTGTTAAGAGTTATGGTCTCGTTGAGGGTGAATATAGTACACCGTGAAGTAGTCGTGTATATGTTGTTCTTATTTTCATGGCCCTCGAGAAACCATGCTTTATTATTACAGTAAATCTCCACCACTCTTAGATCCTCATATCATGGTTGTTCTCATGATCTCAAAGCAAATCATCTTGGTTGTGATGACTAACTGAAACTAAAACTTTCAGGTGATTGCGTGTTAGAAGTTCTGTAAGATACTAGATTAGAGTGGGCACCCTGTTTTTGCTTTCCTTTTATTTTGGTAACTCATTTTTGTACAAGTGCATTGATGTTATTGATGTTGTTGAGCACAAGTGCATTGCTTTTTTTAGATTACTTTGTTTTTAGAGCCACCTAAAATATGCTTTGTTGATGTTGTTGAGCACAAGTGCATTGCTTTTTTCTCAATTTCTTTCATGTATAAAAACTTGGCTCTATTCCAACTATTGCCAACTGACCTACCAAATAATCAAGTGTAGTTGATTATCTTCTACTCAAAACTTGTGCTGCTATAATGTTGTATGATAATGTTATAAGGGTACTAATTGGTCTCTTCTGCTCCTTATTAGAGATGGGGAGAGGCCGCCACTGCAGGCTGCGCTCTGCCACACCGGAGTACGAGTTGGATGCTTTTGAGTTCTTCAGTATCATACTTGAGAATTCATCAAGGAGGCAGGTATGTAAAAGGAGAGATCTTCCCTTCACCCATCTCTTTATGATAACGCTGCAGAGGCTGCCTGACCCTTTCATGAAGATGTTGGCCGGCCATCGGCCAAAGAATGTGAAGCTGCAACAGGCCGGTAGCGGGCTTCACAGGCATTGGGACGTGCAACTGGTGATCAGGTATGGCCACATGTACCTGTGTCGTGGCTGGGAGCAGTTCTACCATGCCTACGACCTGCGACATGGGTACTTACTTCTCTTTAGGTACGACGGCGACACCATGCTCACCATGAAGGTGTTCAACACGACTATGGGTTGCATGCGCTACTAGGACGACGACGATGCAAGTACATTATGCCTCTTCTTCCTCTACATTTGGCTTTGTCTCACATCGATTCTTAATGGTGATTGTTGCATTTGGTCAGGCAATGGGAGCAGCAGAAGCGACTCTGGATAAGGCCACAAAAGCACCGACTCTGGCTACAGCAAAAGCAGCAGTGAGGATGATCCGGAATGGAGTGGGGAAGAAGAGGAGTAGAGTGGGGATGAGGAGGTGCAGCCTAACCTATCTGACAATGACCTCGCGATGGTGGTGGCTGACGATGGCCAAGGTATGGTGTTGGCTGACGATGGGCAAGCGATGGTGGTGGCTGACAATGGGCAAGAGATGGTGGTGGTTGACGATGACCTAGCGATGATGCTTCCTAAAGATGGCCTCGCAATGGTGGTGGTGCCTGACAATGCCCTCGCGATCCCACAGCTGGGCGACATGACCATGCCAATTGCGGTAGAAGACTACATCCCACTGCCTCGCCACTCTAAGCGCATCAGGATGATGAAGGAAAAGGATAAGAAGGAGGAGTGAAGTATGTCAGGTATGTCAGATCTCCAAAATGATCTAGACTTAGCTTTGTTTCCTCCGTAATGACCTAAGTTAGCTCTAATAGGCTAAGTTATCTCTAATATGCCACTACTAGGGAAAAGGCTAGCAGCAGCGCGGGTTTTAGATGTGTCAGTAGCGCGGGTACCCGCGCTACTAATAAGGCGCTACAGCTAACTCATAGCAGTAGCGCGTGCGCACCCGCGCTACTGCTACACAAGTGTAGCAGCAGCGCGGTTAGGTGAAGCTCGCTACTGCTAGTAGCGCTAGTGCTCTTTGGCTGGATGCGCTACTGCTACTGTGGCGCTCCTGCTAACTTTTATACACTCGCTACTGCTAATTTAAGTAGTTTTTTTGGCATATTTGTTTTGTATTTGAACAGGCTTTGTAGAAGAATCTTTAGCACATAGAAATGTCATCATGATACACATACAAATGCCTGCGAGACCACAAATGTAATCATAGCATGTACATACAAATAGTCTCATCATAATCATCATCCAACACAAAGTGATATCTTGTCATCATCTCGAAAATAGCGATACATGCAAGTCTCGAATACTTGCAACTACAACAACGTCATCCATCTAAACAAAGGTATACGCAAGAAGTGTTATCATCTTCGGATCATCCCACGGTTGTTCTATCTTATCATCCCGGTCGGGGAACTTGAATCTCTTGTGCAACTTCGTTAGGAGCAACTGCGTCAAATGTTCTTTACTCCTTAAGTCATCATCGTTGATGCTCGCGCATTCCCGTAGGATGCATCCTACTTGGTTCCCATAGCACTTGCGAGGTTCTTCTGGCTCTAACGGCTCAAACTTGCCAGGTGCCATCTTTGTGATCACAAGTCGTCCAATCCCTAGTTTGTTAGGTTTTTGTATCCTCTGCTTCTTATGCTTCCTCTTTTCGGTAGCGGCATCGGGGCCGGTACCTTCCCCGCCGGTACCTTCCCCACCGGTCTCGGTGCCGCCATCGGTGCCGGCGCCGTCGGTGTCGATGTCGGCGTCAGTACCATCATCGAGGCCGACCTGCAAACCTTGCTTAGCAGTCAAATAGTCGAGGTACTCTTGTTCACCCTCATAATCCATCTCATCTACATCTTGGTCAGAAGGCCCAGTTTCTTCGTTGTTCGACATGTTTCCTATGATTAAGTGGCCTCATTTATTTCTAAAAGTATGAATAAATGAGAAATGACATAAAAAGAAATCTATGTGCCAACACTCGATATGCCAACTATGTAGCACAAATCATGCCTTTATTCACGGGAAATTTCGGCATGACCTTTGCTAAAAAATGGACATATCGAGCGCCTGAAATTCACCGGAACGGAAATGAATCAACATTCCGGCGTAACATAGGCCACTCGGATCATTTTCCAAACATGACATGTCCAAAACATGACATATGCACATATCACATGTCCAGTTCAAATTTGCATATAAATTCAGCTAATTTTGAAACCTAGCTAAATTCATAACTAAATAGATAATCTAATTAATTAACATAACCGAAGAACCCTAGCAGAGAGGGGGGTTACAGAGAGTGCAGGGGCGAGGAGGCAGGCCCGACGAAGGCCGGCAGGGGAGAGGAGGGAGGCGAGGGCCGACGGGTCGGGGGCGAGCGCGCCGGGGTCGGGGGCGAGCGCTGGCGCCGAAGTCGGGGGCGAGGGCCGGCCGGGTCGGGGGCGAGAGGCGGGGTCGGGGTCGAGGGTCGGGGGCTAGCGCCGGCGCCGGGGTCGGGGTCGAGGGCCGGGACGGGGGCGAGCGCCGGCGCCGGTGGAGTTGGGGGCGAGCGTCGGGGCCGGGTCGGGCGCGGCAGTGCGATGGGGGAGAGAGAGTGGGGATTTGGGGGGAAATGGCGGGATGAAGCAGGGCGAGTGAGAATTTTGGGTTAAGTGGACGTAGCAGTAGCGCGGGACATAAAACGTGCTGCTGATAAGGATTTAGCAGCAGCGCGCTTTGGGATACGGCGCTACTGCTAACTGGGACAAAAAAGTGTGGCAATTTGAAATTTACCAGCAGCGATCCCGGAAAAAGCGCGCTACTACTACATACTTAGCAGTAGCGCGGTTCTTGCGACCGCGCTACTGCTACTTAGAGTTAGGTGAACACCACCGGTCGATATTTGTAGCAGCGCGTTTTAGGCCGAGCGCGCTACTGCTAAATCCTTATCAGCAATGAGTTTACAGGACACGCGCTACTACTAGTTAGCAGCAGCGCTCCTTTTTGAACCGCGCTGCTGCTAAGATTCTGTGTATAGGCTTTTCCCTAGTAGTGTGCTTAGTTACCTAGCTTTTCTCAATAATTACATACACTTAGCTTACTTATGTAAAAATGGCATAATTAGCTTACTTAGGTTTGAAATGGCATAACAATCTTGGTAACCTCATATATGTCATATAGTTAGCTTACTTTCCTCGAAAATGACATAATAAGCCTAATTAGCTCCAAAATGATCAATATTACTAAAGTTAGCTCCAAAATGACCTAAGCTAGCTCTAAGTTAGCTACAAAATGGTAAGTTAGCTCTAATATGCTTAGTTACCTAGGTTAGCTCAAGAAAAACCTATACTTAGCTTACTTATGCCAAAAATGGCATAATATGCTTAGTTAACTCATAAAATGCTAGGTTAGCTCCAAAATGACCAATTTTACCTATGTAAGCTCCAATATGATCCATTTTACCTAGGTTAGCTCCAAAATGACCAAGTTTACGTAGGTTAGCTCCAATATGATCCATTTTACCTAGGTTAGCTCCACAATGACCTATTTACCTAGCTTAGCTCTAAAATGACCTACACACTTAGCATTTTTACCTAGCTCGGCTATAAAACGGTAGATTTACCTACCTTAGTTAGAACAAGAAAAAGATAAAGAAGAGGAGAGGAGAAAAAGAAAGAGAAGCTAAATTCTTCTTGTTCCTCCTCCTTTTCTTCTTTTTATTCTAGCTAGTCTTCTTCTTCTTCTAAATTCATCTTTCCCAATTTGCAGATTTGCTTTAGATGAGGAAGCTTGCATTGACGGAGTACCCTCTTCTACTTATACTTCCTTTTTGTTTATGGAAACTTGTTGGAAACTTCTTTTGGATATGTATGTCTATATGGATATGTTGTTGGAAACTTGTTTTCGATATGTATGTATATATGGATATGTTGTTGGAAACTTCTTGTTGGAAATCATTGTATGTTGGATATGTTGTTGGAAACTTGTATGTTTCTTATGTTGTTGGAAAGTTATTGTTGGTATGCTTGTTGAAATTACATTCAAATATTTAACATACATACATACATGTTTGTGAAATTATTTCAAATTGAATGAATTCAAAAAAGGGGCTATACAAGCTCTTTGTCATCGGCCAGCTGACGACAAAGCTACCATGTGGCAGGTACCTGTGCAACCTGGGGCACTTGGCTGGCCTATATGGTTTCTTTGCCATTCGCTGGCTGACGGCAAAGAACTTTGCTTCTTTTCCGTCAGCTAGAAGACGACAAAGCACACCGTTAACCTCTTAATGGCCCTAAGCTGCCACGTGTGTCATCCTGGTTCTTTGCCATCAGCTACCTGACGGCAAAGACTTTTCATCTTTGTCGTCTGCCAGCAGACGGCAAAGAGGCCTTTTGTTGTAGCCTATTCATCTGAAACTGTTGCCTTCTGTTGGTTGACAGCAAAGGTATTTGCCGTCAGCCATGGCGGACGGCAAAGTGCCTGATTCCTGTAGTGATATAATGGATCGGTGTACACTAAAACGGTCATAACATTGTCATTCGGAGTCCGTTTCAGATGCACAAGTACTCAAAATGCTCGTGAAGAGCCGGGGAATCTAGAAAATACTCTTCGTTTGCACTAGGAGGCCCAGAGTACCCTCAAATTCGGCCCCTAAGCAGGACTTTTCACCCCTTAAAGTCAAAGAACATCATCCGCCGCTGCTTTTTAGACAAGTTTCTAAACCCATTGGCACTCCTTTGGAAGGAAATCCAAGAGATTATGGGGAGTGTAAACAATAGTCCACCTGGTAATGACAAACATTGCAATCTACGCATGCTCTTTGATCCGAGGCATCCCATTTGGTTGTAAATTCAAGAAACTACGATGACTATAAGTCTTATTCTCCTTGTTTTCGTCGTATGGCATGCCGTAACGCACATGTGTGACAACCAATAACAAGAGGGCATTCCTCGCATTGGTCAATATATACGTGAAAACAGTATCTCCACTATGGAGGACACAAAATTTCAAGACTGCGCGCCAGAATGCGTCACTGCAAAATGAAGTTCTTTCAAGGACTACCATATAAAGGACCGGTGTTCACTGAAACAGTCATAACTTTGTCATTCGGAGTCCGTTTCAGATGCACAAGTACTCAAAATGCTTGCGATGGGCGTGGGAATCTAAAAAAATACTCTTGCTTGTGCCAGGAGGCCCGGAGGACCCTCAAATTCGGCCCGTAAGCAGGACTTTTTGCCCCTGAAATTCAAAGAACATATTTCGCTACTCCTTTTCAGACAAGTTTCTGAACCCATTGGCACTCCTTTGGAAGGAAATCCAAGAGATTTTGGCGAGTGTTAACATTAATCCACCTGGCAAGGAGAAATGTTGAATTCTGCACATGCTCTATGATCAAGGGCGTCCCGTTTGGTTGTAAACTCAAGAAAATATGGCGACTATACACCTTATTCTCCTTGTTTTCTCGATGTGGCATGACATAACGCACGTGTGTGACAACCAATAACAAGAGGGCATTCCTGGCATCAGTCAATAAATATGTGGAAAAAAATATCTCCACTATGGTGGACACAAAATTTGGGGGCGGCCGCAAGAAAGCGTCACGGGAAAATGAAATTCTATCAAGGAATGCCATATAAAGGACCGGTGTTCACTAAAATGGTCATAACTTTGTCATTTGGAGTCTGTTTCAGATGCACAAGTACTCAAAATGCTCGCGGCGAGTGGGGGAATCTAGAAAATACTCTTCGCTTTCTCCAGGAGGTCCGAAGCAACCCAAATTCTGCCCCTAATAGGACTTTTTGCCCCTGAAAGTCAAAGAACATCATTCGCCGCTGCTTTTTAGACAAGTTTCTGAACCCATTGTAACTCCTTTGGAGGTAAATCCTAGAGATTGTGGTGAGTGTCAACATTAGTCCACCTGGTAAGGAACAATGTTGCATTCTGCACATGCTCTATGATCCGGGGCATCCTGTTTGGTTGTAAATTCAAGAAAATACAACGACTATAAGCCTTATTCTCCTTGTTTTCGCCGTGTGGCTTACCGAATGCACGTGCGTGGCAGCCAATAACAAGAGGGCATTCCTGGCATCGGTGAATATATATGTGAAAACAATATCTCCACTATGTGGACACAAAATTCAAGCCGGTGCGCCAGAACGCATCGCTGGAAAATGAAGTTCTTTCAAGGACTGCCATATAAAGGACTGGTGTTTACTAAAATGGTCATAACTTTGACATTCAAAGTCCGTTTCGGATGCACAAGAACTCAAAATGCTCACGACGAGCCTGGGAGTCTAGAAATTACTATTCTCTTGCGCCAGGAGGCCCGGAGGACCCTCAAATTTGGCCCCTAAGCAGGACTTTTTGCCCTTGAAATTCAAAGAACATAATTCACCACTCCTTTTCAAACAAGTTTCTGAACCCATTTGGACTCCTTTGGAAGGTAATCCAGGGGATTTTGGTGAGTGTAAACATTAGTCCGCCTGGTAAGGACAAACGTAGCATTCTTCACATGCTCTATGATTAGGGGCATCCCATTTGGTTGTAAATTGAAGAAAATACGGTGACTATAAGCCTTATTCTTCTTGTCTTCCCAGTGTCGCATGGCGTAACACACGTGTGTGATAGCCAATAACAAGAGGGCATTCCTGGCATCAGTCAATAAATATGTGAAAACACTATCTCCACTATAGAGGACACAAAATTTGGGGGCGGCCGCAAGAACACATCACGGGAAAATGAAGTTCTTTCAAAGACTGTCATATAAAGGACCGGTGTTCACTAAAACGGTCATAACTTTGTCATTCAAAGTCCATTTCAGACACACAAGTAATCAAAATGCTCGCGACGAGCAAGGGAATCTAGAAAATACTCTTCGCTTGCGCCAGGAGGCCCGGAGGATCCTCAAATTTGGCCCCTAAGCAAGATTTTTTGCCCCTGAAATTCAAAGAGAATTCGCCGCTGCTTTTCAGACAAGTTTCTGAACCCATTGGCACTCCTTTGGAAGGAAATCCAAGACATTTTGGTGAGTGTAAACATTAGTCCGCCTAGTAAGGACAAACGTTGTATTTTTCAAATGCTTTATGATCAGGGGCATCCCATTTGGTTGTAAATTCAACAAAACACGGCGACTATAACCCTTATTCTCCTTGTTTTCCCGGCATGGCATGACGTAACGCCTGTGTGTGACAGCCAATAACAGGAGGGCATTCCTAGCATCAGTGAATATTTTTGTGGAAACAACCACTATGGAGGACACAGAATTTAGTGGCGGCCGCAAATATGCGTCACTAGAAAATGAAATTCTTTCCAGGATTGCCATATAAATGACCGGTATTCACTAAAACGGTCATAACTTTGTCATTTGGAGTCCATCTCAGACGCACAAGTACTCAAAATGCTCGTAGCGAGCGTGGGCATCTAGAAATACTCTTTGCTTGCGCCAGGGGGGACCCTCAAATTCGGCCCCTAAGCATGAATTTTTTTCCCTGAAATTCAAAGAACATAATTCGCCGCTGCTTTTCACACAAGTTTCTAAACCTATTTGGTCTCCTTTGGGAGGAAATCCAAGAGATTTTGGTGAGTGTAAACATTAGTCGGTCTGGTGAGGACAAACGTTGCATTCTGCACATGTTCTATGATCAGGGACATCCCATTTGGTTGTAAATTCAAGAATATACGACGACTATAAGCCTTATTCTCCTTGTTTTCCCCGTGTGGCATGCCTAACGCTCGTGTGTGACAGCCAATAACAAAAGTGCATTCCTGGCATCAGTCAATATGTATGTGAATACAATATCTCCACTATGGAGGACCCAAAATTTCAAACCGGCCTGCCAGAACGCGTCACTGGAAAATGAAGTTCTTTCAAGGATTGCCATATAAAGGACCGATTCTCACTAAAACAGTCATAACTTTGTCATTCAGAATCCGTTTCAGACGCACAAGTACTCAAAATGCTCGCGACAAGCTTGGGAATCTATAAAATACTATTCTCTGTGCCAGGAGGCCCGGAGGACCCTCAAATTCGCCCCCTAAGCAGGACTTTTTGCCCCTAAAATTAGAAGAACATAATATGTGGCTACTTTTCAGAAAAGTTTCCGAGCCCTTTGGGACTTCTTTGGAAGGAAATCCGAGAGCTTTTGGTGAGTGTAAACATTACTCGGCCTGGTAAGGACAAACGTTGCATTCTGCACATGCTCTATGATTAGGGGCATCCCATTTGGTTGTAAACTAAAGAAAATACGGCGACTATAGGCCATATTCTCCTTGTTTTCCTGATGTGGCATGCTGTAACGCACGTGTGTCACAGCCAATAACAAGAGGGCATTCCTGGCATTGGTCAATAAATATGTGGAAACAATATGTCCCTATGGAGGACACAAAATTTGGGGGCGGCCACAAGAAAGCGTCACGGGAAAATGAAGTTCTTTCAAGGACTGCAATATAAAGGACAGATGTTCACTAAAACGGACATAACTTTGTCATTCACAGTCCGTTTCAGACTCACAACTACTCAAAATGCTCATGAAGAGTGGGGTAATCTAGAAAATACTCTTGGCTTGTGCAAGGAGGCCTAGAGTAATCTCAAATTTGGCCCCTAAGCAGGACTTTTTGCCCATAAAAGTCAAACAACATCATCCGCCGCTGCTTTTCAAATAAGTTTCAGAACCCATTGGCACTCCTTTGGAAGGAAATCCGAGAGATTATGGTGAGTGTAAACAATAGTCCGCTTGGTAAGGACAACCATTGCATTCTGCGCATTATCTATGATCTGGGGGAATCCCATTTAGTTGTAAATTCAAGAAAACACGATGACTATAAACCTTATTCTCCTGGTTTTCGCCGTGCGGCATGCCGTAACGCATGTGTGTGACAGCCAATAACAAGAGGGCATTCCTGGAATCCGTCAATATATATGTGAAAACAATATCTCAACTATGGAGGACATGAAATTTCAAGCCGATGCGCCAGAACGTGTCACTCGAAAATGAAGTTCTTTCAAGGACTGCCATAAAGAAGACCGGTGTTCACTAAAACGGCCATACCTTTGTCATTCGGAGTCTGTTTCAGATGCACAAGTACTCAAAATGCTCGCGACAAGCACGGGAATCTAGAAAATACTCTTCATTTGCACCAACAAGCCCGGAGGACACTCAAACTCGGCCCCTAAGCAGGACATTTTACCCTTGAAATTCAAAGAACATAATTCGCCACTGCTTTTCACACAAGTTTCTGAACCCATTGGCACTCCTTTGGAAGGAAATCCGAGAGATTTTGGTGAGTGTAAACATTATTCCACCTGGTAAGGATAAACGATGCATTCTGCACATGCTTTATGATCAGGTGCATCCCATTTGGTTGTAAATTCAATAAAACACGGCGATTATAAGCCTTATTCTCCTTGTTTTCCTTTTGTGGCATGTCGTAACGCACGTGTGTGACAGAAAATAACAAGAGGGCACTCCTGGAATTGGTGAATAGATATGTGGAAACAATATATCCACTATGGAGGACACAAAATTTGGTGGCAGCCGCAAGAACGCGTCACGGATGCATGTGGTTCCTTCTGGTGGAGAGACATCACAAAGCTCATGCCAGTTTATAGGGGGGTCACCAAAGTCACAATTCAGGATGGCAGCACCACTTTACTTTGGAAAGATCTTTGGATGGATGATATTCTGGCCTCTAGCCACCCCAGGGCCTTTTCGTACACCAAAAATGAAGATATATCTGTCCAGGCACTTTTAACGGCCGACATGTTGGGGGAAACCTTCCATCTTCCCCTTTCTGTGCAGGCTCATGCAGAGCTGATGGACCTTCAGCAATTGCTGACTCCGATTACCTTGGACCACGGAAAGGATAAATGGACATGCATTTGGGGTAAAGGAGATTACACTGCGAGCCAATATTACTCATATTACTTCAGAGAAATAAGAGCTCACCAAACATACAAGTGGCTGTGGAAATCTAAGGTCACCATGAAAATAAAAGTGTTCGGCTGGCTACTCCTCTCTGATAGACTACTCACACGAAACATGCTCAAGAGGAGACACTACAACATTGGTGACAACCACACTTGTCTACTATGTACTTCTCCTGTTGAAGAAACTTTGGAGCACCTTTTCTTCACCTGTCCATTTAGCCAAGAGTGTTGGTCACATATTAATATTATCTGGATAACACATGGTACAAGACTTCAATGGATTGAGCACGCGAAAACTACGTGGAATAGCCCGATGTTCATGGACATCTTCCTACAGGCTGCGTGGAGCATATGGAAAGAGAGAAACAACAAACACTTCAGAGGGATCTCACCTTCGAAATCATCCTGGCTGGCTAGGTTGAGAGATGACCTTTCCCTTCTTCCTGACAGAGTGGGAGAGAAACTTCAACCCTTTTTGTCCTCTTTTTTAAATAGTATCTAAATTAATTCTTTTGTTCCCTTTTTCTAGTTTTCACCCCTCCCCCTTAGTTACAACATGGCTATGGATGTAAGGTTATAACTCTGTAAGACTATTTGTCACTTAATTTAATACATACAGTAGGAGCCTCTCCTACTGTTTCAAGTGTCAAAAAAAAGAACGCGTCACGGGAAAATGAAGTTTTTTCAAGAACTGTCATATAAAGGAGCGGTGTTCACTAAAACGGTCATAACTTTGTCATTCGGAGTCCGTTTCAGACGCACAAGTACTCAAAATGCTTGCGACGAGTGTGGGAATCTAGCAAATACTCTTGGATTGCACCAGCAGGCCCGGAGGAGCCTCAAATTCGGCCTCTAAGCAAGACTTTTTGCCCCTGAAAGTCAAAGAACAATATTCGTCGCTGCCTTTCGGACAAGTTTCTCATTTGGAAGGAAATCCGAGAGATTATGCTGGGTGTAAACATTAGTCTACCTCGTAAGGACAAACCTTGCAATTTGCACATGCTCTATGATGGGGGCATCCCATTTGGTTGTGAGTTAAAGATAATATGACGACTATGAGCCTTATTCTCCTTGTTTTCGCCGTGCGGCATGCTGTAATGCACGTGTGTAACAACAAATAACAAGAGGGCATTCCTGGCATTGGTCATTATATATGTGAAAACACTATTTCCACTATGGAGGACCCAAAATTTCAAGCTAGCCCGCCAAAACCCGTCACTTGAAAATGAAGTTCTTTCAAGTATTGCCATATAAAGGGTAGGTGTTCACGAAAAACAGACATAACTTTGTCCTTCGAAGTCTGTTTCCGACGCACAAATACTCAAAATGCTCGAGACGAGCATGGAAATCTAGAAAATAGTCTTCGCTAGTGCCAGGATGCCCAGAGGACCCTCAAATTTGGCTCCTAAGCAGGACTTTTTGCCCATGAATTTCAAAGACCATATTTTGCCGCTGCTTTTCAGACGAGTTTGTGAACCCATTGGCACTCCTTCGGAAGGAAATCTGAGATATTTTAGTGAGTGTAAACATTAGTCCGCCTGGTAGGAAAAAATGTTGCATTCTGCACATGCTCTATGATCAGTGGCATCCTATTTGGTTGTAAATTCAAGAAAATACTGTCGGATATCGAGTTCCGGCAAAACCCTTGAGGTTCGAACACTGGGGTGCGCATGAAGATTTCTCCCTACCGAAACACGTCCTCAGCCTCGCCGCAATCTCTAAGCTAGCTAGATGAAATCACAACACAAGAGACGCAAGATTTATACAGGTTCGGGCCACCGTTGTGGTTTAATACTCTACTCTTGTGTGTGGTGTGGTGGATTGCCTCTTGGGCTGATGATGAACAGTACAAGGGAAGAACAGCCTCGCGAGGAGAGGTGTTCTTGTGCTTGGTAGTTTTCTTGGGGAGGAATCGATCCGTCCCTTCTACTGTGGTGGCTAGCCCTATTTATAGATGCCCTGGTCCTCTTCCCAAATATTGAGCGGGAAGGGATCCAACAACGGCCATTTTGAAAGGGGACAACTAGTACAAGCTATCCTGACTAAAGGTGGTCTTCACCTGTCAAAGGTGCTGGTTGTGAGGTGACGCTGGCTTGGGCTCCACGATGACCTCCGTCCTGCCGTCCTGCTGGCCTTGGTCTTGTTGCACCAATATGGAAACCTTTGCCTGGTGCCTCGGTACTCCGCGCCTGCACTTGCCCCCTTAGCACCAAAGGGGAAACGAGGACACTGCGCGGGCTGGCGCCCGCCTGGCGCCCACATGGCCTTGGTCGTCATGGCTTGTGTCACGGGAAACTTGCGAGGTACTCCTTGCCTTGATCTCTCCGCCTTCCTCACGAACCTGCCTGGTGAGGCCGCTCCTGAGGAGGCCTTGTGTCATCTGCCCCGCGAGGCTTGGCCCCTCGCAAGGGTCTTGAGTGTTGGTTGATGAAGACGGGACGTACTGGGCCACAGGCGCAGCCACGCCGCGGGCCGCATGCAGGCAAGTCTGGGGACCCCCGTTCCCAGAACACCGATAGTAGCCCCGGGGCCCAAGGCACGCTCGGACTTGGCTTAGCGGCGAAGCCAAGGGGCAAGTGCGGAGCGCCGCGGGCCCCAACGGCCTGCGGCCTTGGTCGACGTGTGGCAACTGATTGGACGTGGGCGTTTCTGCCTCCCCACGCTGCCTCGGCAACTGCCCAACTTGACGAGTCCCTGCTACATGCAAAAAAAAGGCTCATCATTACCTGCGATCGTGGAGGTTGATGGTTGGCCTCCCTTGGGCTATAAATGAGGAGGGGCGATAGCCCTTGTCGCCCATCTATTCTTGCTCCACCTGCTTCTTCTCCCCTGCTCCGCCTCCAGTCTTGACGCCAATGGCACCAATCCACAGATTATCGGCCGAAGAGAAGGGGAAGGCTCCCCGGGATGGACCCGATCCGCTCCCGCCGAAGAAGAGGCCAGTCCACCGCCATGGTGAGGTCGTGGGGCTGGAGATGACGAGGCCTTGGTGCGAGCGGCCACCTCCTGGGTACCCGCTACCCCAGTACGCCCAAACCTAGGGCTCTAGAGAAAGGGACGGCGAGCGGCGCCGCCCGTGCTGCAGCCGAAGTCAGCATGCCGTGGTGGTGCGCGCCGTCGCCCCCGGAGTCCACGCCGCAGACTCTTCTCGCGAGCTCGTGCTGCATGCGGCGATGCCTCCAAGCACTTGGATCTGCTTCCCTTTGTTCTTCTCCATAGAGGTGCTACCGAGGGGGCCTCTCAAGCTTTGGCTGCAGCACGCCGACTTTGGCACTCTGGCGACCGGAGCAGAGGTGGAAGTTGTCTCCACTGGCAAGATCTTCATGACCCGAGGCTGGGGCGAAGTCGGTCGGGTCTGCCGAACGGGGGGCACCCTCATGATCCATTTTGAGTATGATGGCACCTCCAAGTTGTTCTTCATGGTCTTCAACGCAGAAGGCCGCCGCCTGGAGTGCTGCCCCCCGGGGGGGAGGGCAGTCAGGAGAACGGTGCAGCGGGGGCCAGGCTTGCTGTCCGCTCCCCCAACTGCTCCTCCGGTAGTAGCAGCGACGCTTGGGAGTCGAGCGACTCTCTGAACTCTTCGAGACACCGGAGACGAGCGATGACAGCTACGTGCCCCCAAGCTTGCACCGCGCTCGGGGCAGGGCGGCAGCATCGGGATGTCATCGCGGATGATTTGGATAAGGTTGGCACCGGGCTCCCGTGGCCCACTGTTGATGATGGCATCGACCATGAAGGCGTGTGTAGTTAGGGTTCCTCAGAGTTCTCATCTTTTGTTCCCTACGAGGAATCAAGAAACACCCCGCGGGGGCGTGTAAAGGGTCTGCGATGTCTTTTATTCATGTTGTCCTCATTAAAAAATCGTGCGAATGCTTGTCCTGTCCAAGCTTGGTTCCCCCTTTCTAACCTCGCGACGACTTAGCGCTCTACGCTAACAGGTCCCGGTCTCCAGGCAGGCTGCAGCCGTCGCTGGTATGCCAGGTCGCGATGCCGTGGTCAAGGCCAGGAGGTGAGCGGCCCGAGGTCTAGTAAGAGCCCCTGAGGCGCGATGCTCAGGAGGTCCCCTTTAGCGCGCAAGCAGCCATCGAGAGGTGAGAAAGGAAGGCAATGTTACCGCGACAGGGCCACATCGAGTGAGAATCTCGTGTTGTAACGATTAGTTGTTCCAGGCGTTAACTTATCTCGGTAATCTAAAGTCGTTCCTTTGTGTTGTGCCAGACTTGTGCATCGGCAGCTGGGATGTAGCTAGGTTAGGACCTCGCGAGCTTCCCCCTTCTCCCCGTACTCTACTTCGTGCTCTACATCCTCAGGTCCCGGCCCTCGAGCGAGCTCAGCTGCCGATGGTATGCCAGGTCGCGATGCCGTGGTCAAGGCCAGGGGGTGAGGGCTAGAGAGCTAGTAAGATCTCCTGAGTCGCAATGCTCAGGAGCCCCCCTTTTAACGTGCAAGCGGATGTTATGGAAAAGAGAGGGAGCTCGTGGTGCCGCCCGCTGAAGTCCTCAGGAGGTTCCTGTAAATCAGCATGAAAAAAGCACGAGTTGCCATTATGATTGCCGTTCGGCCATTGGCTGCTCCGAGAGAGTGGTGAGGGCACTGAGGGCCTCGTGAGGCTGCCGCGAGCCAGAGCTCGACTGCTCAAATTTGTCGGTGTTGCAGGGATGGACCCATGTGCAAGCACCGTTCCAGCGCGAGCGGCTCCCGTGGTAGACGTCAATCGAGCAGGCGATTATCACAGGCAGACTAGGCATGAAAGGCAATTCATCTTAGGTGAATGCAAAATGGATACATGCCACTGGGTCAATCCCAAGCGGCTTGGGGATGATGCAACCCGAGGGGCGCCCCCAGCAAGGTAAGCTAAAGACATAAGAAAAAGATACATGCCGCGGGGACGGACACATGTGGCCTGGGAATGATGCAGCCCTGAGGGCACTCCCAGCTGAAATGAACTTGGAAGATGTCACCTGGTTCCGTTCTAGAAGGAGTGTTGAGGCAGCTGAAGATGCGCGGTGAAGGGGCCGACCCTTACAAGCCACAAGGCCCTAATCCTCGGGAGGCTCTGGGGGTCCAGGTGGTTCCTCGAGGGCCGTCTCCATCTCTGCTAGGACCGCGTGATGTCTGGCCTCCTAAGCCGCTAGAATGCTCCATGGGTGACGCTAGTAGGTGGAAGCCATGTTCGGCAGGCCAAAGGGCATGCGAACGTAGCTCTGCGGTGGACCCTTGCAACATCCCACGCACGAAGGCCAGAAGCGCTCCTGAGATGCGGCTCAGTTGAGCCCTGGGACGTCAATGTAGATGCGCAGCCCACCATCCTTGCCTGGATTGGGGGGCCATGCCAGGCAAGCGGCGGTCACCACACATGGCCCTCGCTTCTTGAAGCCCCTAAGTGGTCTTGGTGATGAACTTCCGAATGTTGGGCTTTCCCTGCCTCGTGCCTTCCTGAGGGAAATGTGCCACGAAGCATGCCTCCAAGTGATGCCCGAGCACCTCCCTCGTGATGTTGGTGAGGTCTGAGGCCCTCCAGAAGAGAGCCCCCGAGCCCTGCCCGAGGAGGGCGCCGAGCGCGTCTTCCTATGCGATGGAAGAAGGCGCCCCCGGCACGGGCGCTGATCCCGACGCGGCACCACCCAGGACGCCAACCTCCTGAGGCCTTGTGCGGAGTTGCTTATTCTTCTTGGGGATGGCCTCAGGAGGGTTCTTAACCTTGCTGTCCGGGTCTTCGATTGATGCAGCTTGGAAGGCACGCTCGAGGGAGCACACCGCATCTCTCTCTTCACAGGGGACTGATACGTCCATTTTGCATCATGCTTTTATATCACTATTTATGGCATTATGGGATGTTATTACACATTATGTCACGATACTTATGGCTATTCTCTCTTATTTTACAAGGTTTATCATGAAGAGGGAGAATGCCGACAGCTGGGATTCTGGCTGGAAAAGAAGCAAATATTGGAAACCTATTCTGCATAGCTCCAAAAATCCTGAAACTCCACGGAAGTCACTTTTGGAATTGATAAAAATTATTGAGCGAAGAAAATACCAAAGGGGGCCCACACCCTGGCCAGGAGGGTGGGGGCGTGCCCCCCTACTGGGCATGCCCCCTGTCTCCTGGGCCCCCTGTTGGCCCTCCGGTGCCCATCTTCTGCTATATGAAGCCTCTTACCCTGGAAAAAATCATAAGCAAGCTTACGGGATGAAACTCCGTCGCCACGAGGCAGAACCTTGGCGGAACCAATCTAGGGCTCCGACGGAGCTGTTCTGCCAGGGAAACTTCCGCCCGGGAGGGGGAAATCATCACCATCGTCATCACCAACGATCCTCTCATCGGGAGGGTGTCAATCTCCATCAACATCTTCACCAGCACCATCTCCTCTCGAAACCCTAGTTCATCTCTTGGCCCAATCTTGTATGAAAACCACAAATTGGTACCTATGGGTTGCTAGTAGTGTTGATTACTCCTTGTAGTTGATGCTAATTGGTTTATCTGGTGGAAGATCATATGTTCAGATCCTTAATGCATATTAATACTCCTCTGATTATGAACATGAATATGCTTTATGAGTAGTTATGTTTGTTCCTGAGGACATGGGTGAAGTCTTGCTATTAGTAGTCATGTGAATTTGGTATTCGTTTGATATTTTGATGAGATGTATGTTGTCTCTCCTCTAGTGGTGTTATGTGAACGTCGACTACATGACACTTCACCATTATTTGGGCCTAGAGGAAGGCATTGGGAAGTAATAAGTAGATGATGGTTTGTTAGAGTGATAGAAGCTTAAACCCTAGTTTATGTGTTGCTTCGTAAGGGGGCTGATTTGTGTCCACTAGTTCCATGCTATGGTTAGTGAGGGAGTCCTAGATTAGGGGGTGTCCGGATGTCCGGACTGTGACCTTTGGCCGGACTCCCGGACTATGAAGATACAAGATTGAAGACTCCGTACCGTGTCTGGATAGGACTTTCCTTGGCGTGGAAGGCAAGCTTGGCGATACGGATATGTAGATCTCCTCCCATTGTAACCGACTCTGTGTAACCCTAACCCTCTCCGGTGTCTATATAAACCGGAGAGTTTTAGTCCGTAGGACGAACAACAATCATACCATAGGCTAGGTTCTAGGGTTTAGCCTCTCTGATCGCGTGGTAGATCTACTCTTGTACTACCCATATCATCAATATTAATCAAGCAGGAGTAGGGTTTTACCTCCATCGAGAGGGCCCGAACCTGGGTAAAAACATCATGTCCCTTGTCTCCTGTTACCATCCGCCTAGACGCACAGTTCGGGACCCCCTACCCGAGATTCGCCGGTTTTGACACCGACAGTTATGTTTACCTTAATACTTCTTTTGTAGTTGCGGATGCTTGCAATAGGGGTTAATCATAAGAGGGATGCTTGTCCAAGAAAGGGCAGTACCCAAGCACAGGTCCACCCACATATCAAATTATCAAAGTACCGAACGCTAATCATATGAGCGTGATGAAAACTAGCTTGACGATAATTCCCATATGTCATCGGGAGCGCTTTTCTCATTATAAGAAATTGTCCAGGCTTGTCCTTTGCTACAAAAAGGATTGGGCCACCTTGCTGCACTTTATTTACTTCCATTGCTTGTTACTCGTTACAAATCATCTTATCACAAAACTATCTGTTACCTATAATTTCAGTGCTTGCAGAGAATACCTTACTGAAAACCGCTTGTCATTTCCTTCTGCTCCTCGTTGGGTTCGACACTCTTACTTATCGAAAGGACTACGATAGATCCCCTATACTTGTGGGTCATCAGGGACCGTGATGATTCCGCCGCTTCCTAGCATCTTGAGGACGTTGTAGCCATGGTGGGTCACTGCCATGAATTTGGCCAGGGTTGGATACCCGAGGATGGCATTGTACGGCAGGTGGATGTGGACAACGTCGAAGTCGATGAGCTCGGTTCGGTAGTTGTCGTGCTTGCCGAAGGTGACAGGGAGGCGGACCTGCCCTATGGGGGTGGTGGAACCGTCAGTAACTCCTGAGAAAGGCTTGGTAGGATGAGGTTGATCATATGGCACTTGAAGGTTGTCGAACATCTCAGTGAACAAGACGTTAAGCCCTGCGCCGCCATCGATGAGGGTCCTGGTGACTTGCACGTTGCTGATGACTGGTGAACAGAGCATTGGGAGGACGCCGGCAGTAGCCGCGCACTTGAGTTGATTTGTTGAGCTGAAGGTGATGGCGCACTTGGACCACCTGAGCGGGCGTGTGGCCTTGAGCTTGGGGAGGACTGCATTCACCTCGCGAGCAAACTGCTTGAAGATGCGCTGAGACGCTCGGGGCTGAGCTCCGCCCAAGATGCAAGCAATAGCATATGGCTCCTGGAAAGCCCCCAGCCCCCTCATCCTAGTGATGGTCGTCATTCCTTCTTGGAGGCGGCGACAGCAGAGGAAGGCCTACGTTACCCTATGGACGGTCATCACGAGGTTGATCCTTCCAGGCGCCCTCGCAAGGCTTGTCCTGCTAGTGATCCTCACGAGGTCGGTCACGCCACTCCTAGCGAGGGCCACGTTCATCCCATCCTCCTCCGCCACGTCCTCCTCCTAGGCCATAGCCCGGTCGTTGCACTCGGTGCGTTGACCGAAGCATCCTTCTCGAACGGCCTTGAGCTCCTGGCAGTATCTAGTGTTGTGGGTGTGGAGGTTGTGGTAGGCGCAGAACGATCGGCTGCCCTTGGATGACACCGGCTGGTCCCTGTCATGCTTTGTGTCTGGTTCTGCCGCAAGCACGGCTACTCCCCTTGCACTTCATGTCCTTGGCTTTGGTCTTCTTGTCTTCAGGGTTAGCAGCTGGAAGCTCGAGGAGGGAGAGGCGTCCCTCCTGAGCTCTTGCGCACTTGGTCGCCAGGTTGAACAGCTCCAGCGATATGCATAACTCCGTGTGGATGGCGAGGTCCTCCTTCATCTTGATGTCGCGGACGCCATCAGAGAACACTAAGATGATGGCCTCGTCCGTCACCTTGGGGATCTTGAGGCAGATGCTGTTGAAGCGCTGGATGTATTTCTGCAGAGTCTCCCCAGGCCGTTGCTTGATGCGGGCAGGTCACCCGCGGCCGGGGGGCTGTCGCGAGTTCCCTGGGAGTTGGCCATGAAGCGGCTGCGCATCTCGTCCCAGGATGAGATCCAGCTGGGAGGCAAGTTCAGGAGCCACGACCGGGCACCATCCTTGAGCGCCATGGGGAACCAGTTCGCCATGACCTTCTCGTCTCCGTTGGCTGCCTCGATGCTCAGCTCGTAGAGCTGCAAGAACTCCGCAGGGTTGGGGGTGCCGTCGTAGCAAGGAGGCAGGTCCGGCTTGAACTTGCCCGGCCAGGCGACGCTACACAGCTCGGGGGTGAAGGCGCGGCAACTTGATGTGGTCACCGGGGCCCTTTGTTGACACGGAGCCTGCTCTTGATGGTGACCGCGTACCACCGCCATAGGCAGCAAGCGGTCTTGTCGCGCCGGTGCAGGGAGCATGGGGGCGCCTTCTTGAGGCCGAGGAATTTCTTGGTAGCTTCTTTCTTGTCGCATGGGCGCTGGATGCAGTGGATCATGTCCAGGGGCCGCGCACCTTGGAGCCAGGGTGCTGTCTTGGGGGAGAGGTGGTGGAGGCGCTCCTTGAGCCATGTCGCTTGTACCTGGCGGAGGGCGAGTCAGCGAGAGAGACGGTGCTGGAGAGCCCCCTGCGGCGCGGACGAGCTTGGTGATGCGAGCGAGCCATTCTTTGTAGAGGTCATCGATGGGGTGGTCATGCAGGAGCTCACGTGCCAGAAGCAGTGCGGCCTGTGCGTCCGTGGGGGCGCGACGAGCATGGGACGATGAACCGGCCGGCGTCAGCAACGGCGTGGCAGTGCAGCCTTCCCGTTGCACCGAGGGGTGCAGCAAGGATGCTTGTTGCTCGTTCCCCGCCGGGCCAGTGGCGGCGTTGGCAGCAAGCGACGGAGAACAATGGGGAGGCCCGCCGACAAGAGCTGTCTGGGCGACGCAAGCTGCGAGAGCAGCCCGGCGCTCAGCGCGGGCTCGGCGGGCGTCAGACATGGATGCGACGAAGCGATGGGACACAGATCAGCGGAAGGAAGACTTCGGCGCACCCCCTACCTAGCGCGCCAAATGTCGGATATCGGGTTCCAGAAAAAACCATGAGGTTCGAATGCTGGGGTGCACACGAAGATTTCTCCCTACCAAAACACGCCCTCAGCCTCGCCGCGATCTCTAAGCTAGCTAGATGAACTCACAACACCAGAGACGCAAGATTTATACAAGTTGGGGCCACCGTTGTGGTGTAATACCCTACTCTTGTGTGTGGTGTGGTGGATTGCCTCTTGGGCTGATGATGAACAGTACAAGGGAAGAACAGCCTTGCGAGGAGAGGTGTTCTTGTGCTTGGTGGTTTTCTCGGGGAGGAATCGATCCGTCCCTTCTACTGTGGTGGCTAGACCTATTTATCGAGGCCCTGGTCCTCTTCCCAAATATTGAGCGGGAAGGGATCCAACAACGGCCATTTTGAAAGGGAGCAGCTAGTACAAGCTATCCTGACTAAAGGTGGTCTTCACCTGTCAAAGGCGCTGGTGGTGACGCCGTCTTGGGCTCCATGATGACCTCCATCCTGCCGTCCTGCTAGCCTTGGTCTTGTTGCACCGATATGGAAACCTTTGTCGGGTGCCTCGGTACTCCACGCCTGCACTTGCCCCCTTAGCACCAAAGGGGAAACGAGGACACTGCGCGGGCTGGCGCTCGCCTAGCGCCTGGCTGGCCTTGGTCGTCATGGCTTGCATCACTGGAACCTCGCGAGGTACTCCTTGCCTTGATCTCTCAGCCTCCCTCCCGAGCCTGCCTGTTGAGGCCGCTCCTGAGGAGGCCTTGTGTTGTCATCCCCGCGAGGCTTGGCCCCTCTTGAGGGTCTTGAGGGTTGGCTGATGAAGACGAGCCGTACTGGGCCACTGGCGGAGCCACGCCGCGGGCTGCAGGCAGGCAAGTCTGGGGACCCCCGTTCCCAGAACACTGACAAATACGGTGACTATAAGCCTTATTCTCCTTGTTTTTTCGGTGTGCCATCTCGTAACATGCTACGTCTTGAGCTTGCTTTGGTTTTCCTTGAAGAGGAAAGGGTGATGCAGCAATAGTAGGGTAAGTATTTCCCTCCGTTTTTGAGAACCAAGGTATCAATCCAATAGGAGGCTCCTCAAAAGTCCCACGCACCTACACAAACAAACAAAGAACTCGCAACCAGCGCAATAAAGGGGTTGTCAATCCCTTCACGGCCACTTGCAAAAGTGAGATCTAATAGAGATAGTATGATAAGATAAATATATTTTTGGTATTTTATAATATAGATGCAAAAAGTAAAGATGCAAATAAAAGTAGATTTGAAGCAAATATGATAAAAGATAGACCCGGGGGCCATAGGTTTCACTAGTGGCTTCTCTCAAGATAGCATAAGTATTACGGTGGGTGAACAAATTACTGTCGAGCAATTGATAGAAAAGCGAATAATTATGAGATTATCTAGGCATGATCATGTATATAGGCATCACGTCCGCAACAAGTAGACCGACTCCTGCCTGCATCTACTACTATTACTCCACACATCGACCGACTCCTGCTTACATCTAGAGTATTAAGTTCATAAAGAACAGAGTAACACATTAAGCAAGAAGACATGATGTAGAGGGATAAATTCATGCAATATGATATAAACCCCATCTTTTTATCCTTGATGGCAACAATACAATACGTGCCTTGCAACCTTTTCTGTCACTGGGTAAGGACACCGCAAGATTGAACCCAAAGCTAAGCACTTCTCCCATGGCAAGAAAGATCAATCTAGTATGCCAAACCAAACTGATAATTCGAAGAGACTTGCAAAGATAACTCAATCATACATAAAATAATTCAGAGGAGATTCAAATATTTCTCATAGATAAACTTGATCATAGACCCACAATTCATCGGATCTCGACAAACACACCGCAAAAAGAGTTTACATCGAATAGATCTCCACAAGAGTGGGGGAGAACATTGTATTGAGATCCAAAAAGAGAGAAGAAGCCATCTAGCTAATAACTATGGACCCGAAGGTCTGTGGTAAACTACTCACAACTCATCGGAGGGGAAATGATGTTGATGTAGAAGCCCTCCATGGTCGATTCCCCCTCTGGCGGAGCACCGACGAAGGCTCCAATATGGGATCTCGTGGATACAGAAGGTTACGGTGGTGGAAATTGTGTTTCTTTGGCTCCCTGGATGTTTTGGTGGTACGTAGGCTTATATAGGAGGAAGAAGTACCTCGGTGGCTGCCCGAGAGGCCCACGAGACAGGGGCGCGCCCTATAGGGGGGCGCCCTACCCTCTCATGGCAGCCTAGGCTGCTTCTTGACTTGCACTCCAAGTACTCTGGATCACGTTCATTCCAAAAATCACGCTCCCGAAGGTTTAATTCCGTTTGGGCTCCGTTTGATATTCCTTTTCTTCGAAATATTGAAATAGGCAAAAAAAACAACAATACGAGTTGGGCCTCCGGTTAGTAGGTTAGACCCAAAAATGATATAAATGTGTAAAATAAAGCCCATAAACATCCAAAAGGGGTAATATAATAGCATGGAACAATCAAAAATTATAGATACGTTGGAGACGTATCAAGCATCCCCAAGCTTAATTCCTTCTCGTCCTCGAGTAGGTAAATGATAAAAATAGAATTTTTGATGTGGAATGCTACCTAGCATAAATCTCAATGTAATTTTCTTTATTGTGGCATGAATGTTCAAATCCAAATGGTTCAAAATAAAAGTTCATATTGACATAAGAAATGGTGATATTTCAAGCATACTAATCAAAGTAATCATGTCTTCTCAAAATAACATGGCCAAAGAAAGTTATCCCTACAAAATCATATAGTCTGGCCGTTGCTCTATCTTCATCACACAAAATATTTAATCATGCACAACCCCGATGACAAGCCAAGCAATTGTTTCATACTTTAATAATCTCAAACTTTTTCAACTTTCACGCAATACATGAGCGTGAGCCATGGACGTAGCACTATATGTGGAATAGAATGGTGGTTGTGGAGAAGACAAAAAAGGAGAAGATAGTCTCACATCAACTAGGCGTATCAACGGGCTATGGAGATGCCCATTAATAGATATCAATGTGAGTGAGTAGGGATTGCCATGCAACGGATGCACTAGAGCTATAAATATATGAAAGCTCAACAAAAGAAACTAAGTGGGTGTGCATCCAACTTGCTTGCTCACGAAGACCTAGGGCATTTTGAGGAAGCCCATCATTGGAATATACAAGCCAAGTTCTATAATGACAAATTCCCACAAGTATATGAAAGTGACAACATAGGAGACTCTCTATCACGAAGATCATGGTGCTACTTTGAAGCACAAGTGTGGAAAAAGAGATAGTAGCATTGTCCCTTCTCTATTTTTCTCTCATTTTAATTTTTTTCCTTTTTTCTTTTTTTTTATTTTCCTGTTTTCTTTCTTTGGCCTTTTTTTGGCTTTATTTTTTTTCTTTTTTTTGTCAAGTCCAAAGTCTCATCCCGACTTGTGGGGGAATCATAGCCTTCATCATCCTTTCCTCACTGGGACAATGCTCTAATAATGAAAATCATCACACTTTTATGGATTTACAACTCAAAGCTAGAACAAGATATGATTCTATATGAATTCCTCCGGCGGCGTACCGGGATATGCAATGAATCAAGAGCGACATGTATGAAAAATATGAAAGTGGCCTTGCCATAAATACAATGTCAACTACATGATCATGCAAAGAGCAATATGACAAAAGTAATGCGTGTCATATGAACGGAAAGGTGGAAAGTTGCATGGCAATATATCTCAGAATGGCTATGGAAATGCCATAATAGGTAGGTATGGTGGTTGCTTTGATGAAATTATATGGTGGGTGTATGGTACCGGCGAAAGTTGCGCGGCACAAGAGAGGCAAGCAATGGTGGAAGGGTGAGGGTGCGTATAATCCATGGACTCAACATTAGTCAATAGAACTCATATACTTATTGCAAAAATTTAGAAGTCATCAAAAACAAAGTACTATGCGCATGCTCCTAGGGGGATAGATTGGTAGGAAAAGACCATCGCTCGTCCCCGACCGCCACTCATAAGGAAGACCATCAATAAATAAAATTGTGCTCCAACTTCATCACAAAGCGGTTCACCATACGTGCATGCTATGGGAATCACAACCCTCAACACAAGTATTTTTCATAATCACCTCAACTAGCATGACTTTAATATCACTACCTCCATATCTCAAAACAATTATCAAGCATCAAATTGATCATCGCATCCAATTCACTTTCTATGATAGTTTTTATTATACCCAACTTGGATGCTCATCATTCTAGGACCAAATTTGTAACCATAGAAAATACCATGCTGTTCTAAAATACTCTCAAAATAATATAAGTGAAGCATGAGAGACTAGCAATTTCTTCAAAAATAAGCCACCGCCGTGCTCTAAAAGATATAAGTGAAGCACTAGAGCAAAAACTAGCAAGCTCAAAAGATATAAGTGAAGCACATAGAGTATTCTAGCAAATTCTAATCAAGTAGGCTTCTCCCAAAAGGTGTGTACAGCAAGGATGATTGTGGTAAACTAAAAAGTAAAGACTAATATAATACACGGCGCTCCAAGCAAAACACATATCATGTGGCGAATAAAAATATAGCTCCAAGTAAAGTTACCAATGAACGAAGACGAAAGAGGGGATGCCTTCCCGGGGCATCCCCAAGCTTAGGATTTTGGCTATCCTTGAATATCTTGGGGTGCCATGGGCATCCCCAAGCTTAGTCTCTTGCCACTCCTTATTCCATAGTCCATAAAAGCTTTACCCAAAACTTAAAAACTTCACAACACAAAACTCAAAAGGAAATCTTATAAGCTCCGTTAGTGAAAGAAAACAAAACCACCACATAAGGTACTGTAATGAACTCATTATTTATTTATTTTGGTGTTAAACCTACTGTATTCCAACTTCTCTATGGTTTATAAACTATTTTACTAGCCATAGATGCATCAAAATAAGCAAACAACACACGAAAAACAGAATCTGTCAAAAACAGAATAGTCTGTAGAAATCTGTAACTAACACAAACTTATGAAACTCTCAAAATACTACCAAAATAGGAATTCCTGGACAATTTGTCTATTGACCAGCATAAAAAAGAATCAATGCAAAATCACGTTCCTGTGATTTAACAAAACTAAATTCGTGCGCGCAAAGTTTCTATTTTTCAGCAGAATCAAATCAACTATCATCATAGGTTATCCTATAGGTTCTAATTGGCCAAACACTAATTAAAAGATAAAAAAACATCTAAACAGAAGGTAGATGCAACATTTATTACTAAACAGGAACAAAAACAAAAAACACAAATAAAATTGGGTTGCCTCCCAACTAGCGCTATCGTTTAACGCCCCTAGCTAGGCATAAAAGTGAAGATAGATCTAATTAGTACCATCTTTGGCACTGAATTCATAACTAGCTCGCATGATAGATTCATAAAGTTATTTGACTTTATTTCTTGGACAGTTCTCCATGCCTTTCTTTAATGGAAATTGGAATCTAATATTCCCTTCCTTCATATCAATAATCGCGCCAATCGTTCTAAGGAAAGGTCTACCAAGAATAATAGGGCAAGAAAGATTGCAATATATATCAAGAACGATAAAATCTATCGGCACCAAATTTCTATTTGCAACAATGAGAACATCATTGATCCTTCCCATTGTCTTTTTCATGGTGGAATCCGCAAGGTGCAAATTTAAAGAGCAATCATCAAGATCATGGAAACCTAGAATATCACATAAAGTTTTCGGAATCGTGGAAACACTAGCACCCAAATCACACAAAGCAAAACACTCATGATGTTTAATTCTAATCTTTATAGTAGGTTCCCACTCATCATTAAGTTTTCTAGGTATAGAAACTTCCAAATTAAATTTTTCATCATAAGATTGCATCAAGGCATCAACGATATGTTTGGTAAAAGCTTTATTTTGACTATAAGCATGAGGAGAATTAACAACAGATTGCAACAAGGAAATACAACCTTCTAAATAACAATTATCATAATCAAATTCCTTCAAATCCGAGATAGTGGGTTCAATACTATTTAAAGTCATGACCTCTCCAATCCCACTTTTACCAAATTTAGCATCAAGATCTAAAAACTCCGAATTCTTGGGACGCCTTCTAGGTAAAGTTGACTCATCTTCAGTCCCATAATTATCAAGATTCATATTGCAAAACAAAGATCTAATAGGAGATGCATCAATAACTTTAAGATCCTCATCATTATTTTCATGGAAACTAGAAGAACATGCCTTTATAAAACAATCTTTCTTAGCACGCAATCTAGCAGTTCTATCCTTGCACTCATCAATGGAAATTCTCATTGCTTTGAGAGACTCATTGATATCATGCTTAGGAGGAGAAGATCTAAGTTTAAGAGAATCAACATCAAGCGAAAGTCTATCAATGTTCCTAGCCAAATCATCAACTTTGAGCAATTTTTCTTCAAGCAAAGCATTAAAATTCTTTTGAGAGATCATAAATTCTTTCACACTATTCTCAAAATCAGAGCGCATCTTATTAAAATTACCATAAGAATTATTGTAGGAATTTCCATAATTATTAGAGCAATTACTAGGGAACGGTCTAGCATTAAAGTTTCCTCTATAAGCATTGTTTCCAAAGCTATTCCTACCAACAAAATTCACATCCATAGATTCATTATTATTCTCAATCAAAGTAGACAAAGGCATATCATTGGGATCAAGAGGAGTATTCTTAGTAGCAAACAATTTCATAAGTTCATCCATGTTTCCACTCAAAACATTGATTTCTTCTATAGCATGCACTTTTTTTACTAGAAGATCTTTCGGTGTGCCATTGAGAATAATTAGCCATAATATCATCAAGAAGTTTTGTAGCATGTCCTAACGTGATTTCCATAAAAGTGCCTCCCGCGGCCGAATCTAAGAGATTTCTAGAAGCAAAGTTCAAACCGGCAAAAAAAATTGTATGATCATCCATAAATTCAAACCATGAGTAGGGCAATTGCGAATCATCAATTTCATTCTTTCCCAAGATTGGGCAACATGCTCATGATCAAGTTGTTTAAAATTCATAATATCGTTCCTAAGAGTGATGATCTTAGCGGGAGGAAAATACTTAGAGATAAAGGCATCTTTTCACTTGTTCCAAGAATTAATACTATTTTTAGGCAAAGAAGAAAACCAAACTTTAGCATGATCTCTAAGTGAAAACGGAAATAACTTCAATTTAACAATATCATTATCATTATCTTTCTTCTTTTGCATATCAAACAAATCAAAGAAGTTGTTTAGATGAGTAGCGGCATCTTCACTAGGAAGGCCGGCGAATTAATCTTTCATAACAAGATTCAGCAAAGCAGTATTGATTTCACAAGACTCAACATCATTAAGAGGAGCAATCAGAGTACTAAGGAAATCATTATTATTGGTATTAGAGAAATCACACAATTTGGTATTATCTTGTGCCATGGCAACAAGTAATCCAACACACAAGCAAACAGAAAAAGGCAAGCGAAAAGAGAGGAGAAGATTGGGAAAGAGAGGGTGAATAAAACGGCAAGGGTGAAGTGGGGGATAGGAAAATGAGAGGCAAATGGAAAATAATGTAAATGCGAGGGAGATGGGTTTGTGATGGGTACTTGGTATGTCTTGACTTGAGCGAAGACCTCCCCGGCAACGGCGCCAGAAATTCTTCTTGCTACGTCTTGAGCTTGCGTTGGTTTTCTTTGAAGAGGAAAGGTTAATGCAGCAATAGTAGCGTAAATATTTCCCTTGGTTTTTTAGAACCAAGGTATCAATCCAGTAGGAGGCTCCTCAAAAGTCCCACGCACCAACATAAACAAACAAAGAACTCGCAACCAACGCAATAAAGGGGTTGTCAATCCCTTCACGGCCACTTACGAAAGTGAGATCTAATAGAGATAGTATGATCAGATAAATATATTTTTGGTATTTTATAATATAGATGCAAAAAGTAAAGATGCAAATAAAAGTAGATTGGAAGAAAATATGATAAAAGATAGGCCCGGGGGGCATAAGTTTCACTAGTGGCTTCTCTCAAGATAGTATAAGAATTACGGTGGGTGAACAAATTACTGTCGAGCAATTGATAGAAAAGCGAATAATTATGAGATTATCTAGGCATGATCATGTATATAGGCATCACGTCCGCAACAAGTAGATCGACTCCTGCCTGCATCTACTGCTATTACTCCACACATCGACCGGATCCTGCCTGCATCTAGAGTATTAAGTTCATAAAGAACAGAGTAACGCATTAAGCAAGATGACATGATGTCGAGGGATAAATTCATGCAATATGATATAAACCCCATCTTTTTATCCTCGATGGCAACAATACAATACGTGCCTTGCAACCCTTTCTATCACTGGGTAAGGACACCGCAAGATTGAACCCAAAGCTAAGCACTTCTCCCATGGCAAGAAAGATCAATCTAGTAGGCCAAACCAAACTGACAATTCGAGGAGACTTGCAAAGATAACTCAATCATACATAAAAGAATTCAGAGGAGATTCAAATATTTCTTATAAATAAACTTGATCATAAACCCACAATTCATTGGATCTCGACAAACACACCACAAAAAGAGTTTACGTCGAATAGATATCCACAAGAGTGGGGGAGAACATTGTATTGAGATCCAAAAAGAGAGAAGAAGCCATCTAGCTAATAACTGTGGACCCGAAGGTCTGTGGTAAACTACTCACAACTTCTATTTGCTTTCTTTTCTTTTCCTTAGTATCCTCTTCATCTTCTATTTGCTTTCTTTTCTTTAGGTAATTGGCAATATAAGGATTTTCAATGCAATTCACCGCACAATAGATATAAATTTCTTCTAGATCAAAATGAAGAATTCTATCAAGGGAAAATTCTGGAATAATCTTAGTTATACGTTTTATTTCTTCATAACCCAAGAGCAAACTAAGATTATTATGATGTGCAAGGGAAATCAAGTCATCACAATTTTTGGACACGATACGATCATGAAACAATTTGCATTGGGTACTAAAATGATCACGTTAATTACAAAGTTCACAAGTATGGCTAAGAAAAAATAAATTTTCAGCACATGCATCTAGCCTTTCTTACAACCATTTAGTTTCTAAGTACTTATGCCTCTTGCAATATCTATCTTCCCTATTTGGTGTGTCCTTGCAAACCCAATGCACTCAACAAAAATTGACATGCTTATAGGAGGCATTTTCATCATAACTTGTGCAATCATCATTAGCATCATGGATGTTCAAAGAAATGGTACTAACAACATTGCAATCATGCTCATCATTCAAATGTTTAGTGCCAAACAATTTAGAGATTTATTATTCTAGCACTTGAGCGCAATTATCCTTTCCATCATACTCACGAAAGATATGAAAAAGGTGAAGCGTATGAGACAAACTTAACTCCATTTTTTTGTAGTTTTCTTTTATAAACTAAACTATTGCTAAAACAAGAAACAAAAAGATTCAATTGCAAGATCTAAAGATATACCTTCAAGCACTCACCTCCCCGGCAACAGCGCCAGAAAAGAGTACTACACAACCTTCTTCTTGTAGACTTTGTTGGGCCTGCAAGTGCACACGTTTGTAGGACAGTAGCAAATTTCCCTCAAGTGGATGACCTAAGGTTTACCAATCCGTAGGAGGCGTAGGATGAAGATGGTCTCTCTCAAACAACCCTGCAACCAAATAACAAAGAGTCTCTTGTGTCCCCAACACACCCAATACAATGGTAAATTGTATAGGTGCACTAGTTCGGCGAAGAGATGAAGATACAAGTGCAAAATAGATAGTAGATATAGGTATTTGTAAACTGAAAATATAAAAACAGCAAGGTAGTAAGCGATAAAAGTGAGCGTAAACGGTATTGCAATGATAGGAAACAAGGCCTAGGGTTCATACTTTCACTAGTGCAAGTTCTCTCAACAATAATAACATAGATAGATCATATAACAAGCCCTCAACATGCAACAAAGAGTCACTCCAAAGCCACTAATAGCGGAGAACAAATGTAGAGATTATGGTACGGTACGAAACCACCTCAAAGTTATCCTTTTTGTTCTATTTATTCAAGAGTTCATAGTAAAATAACATAAAGCTATTCTTTCCGCTCAATCCACCATAGAGTTCATACTAGAATAACACCTTAAGACACAAATCAACCAAAACCCTAATGTCACCTAGATACTTCATTGTCACCTCAAGTATTCGTGGGCATGATTATACGATATGTGTCACACAATCTCAGATTCATCCAACCAACATAAAAGTACTTCAAAGAGTGCCCCAAAGCTACTACCGGAGAGTCAAGAACGTGTGCCAACCCCTATGCATAGGTTCCCAATGTCACGAAACCCGCAAGTTGATCACCAAAACATACATCAAGTGGCACATGATATCCCATTGTCACCACAGATAATCACGGCAAGACATACATCAAGTGTTCTCATAAAAGACTCAATCTGATAAGATAACTTCAAAGGGGAAACTTAATTCATCACAAGAGAGTAGAGGGGGAGAAACATCATAAGATCCAACTACAATAGCAAAGCTCAGGATACATCAAGATCGTGCCATAGAGGAACACGAGAGAGAGAGAGAGAGATCAAACACATAGCTACTGGTACATACCCTCAGCCCCAAGGGTGAACTACTCCCTCCTCATCATGGATAGTGCCGGGATGATGAAGATGGCCTCCGGTGATGGGATCCCCCTCCGGCAAGGTGCTGGAACAGGGTCCGGATTGGTTTTTGGTGGCTACAGAGGCTTGCAGCGGCTGAACTCCCGATCTATCTTCTGTTTTGATAGTTTTATGGTACAAGAGTATATATGGGTGCAGGGGGTACATCAGAGGCGCTACGGGGGGCCCACGAGGCAGGGGGGCGCGCCCAGGGGGTGGGCGCGCCCCCCACCCTCGTGGTCAGCTCGTATCTCCCCTGATGTGCACTCCAAGTTCCCTGGGTTGCTTTCCTTCCAAAAATAACTTCTCCAGTTGATTTCGTTCCGTTTTGACTCCGTCTGATATTCCTTTTCCTCGAAACACTGAAATAGGCATAAAACAGCAAATCTGGGATGGGCCTCCGATTAATAGGTTAGTCCAAAACATAATATAAAAGTGGATAATAAAGCCCAATATTGCCTAAAACAGTAGATAAAGTAGCATGGAGCAATCAAAAATTATAGATACATTGGAGACGTATCATGTAGCATATCTTGCTATTGGTCTACTTGTTGCATTTGCAAATTTATGAATCTTCTCCTACATTATTGAGGCTCGCTAACAATTGCATCAAATTTTGTGCCACCATCCTAACCGAGCTCCACCATAAGCTTTTACTTATGTAGGTGTGAGAACCAACAAGAATTGGTACCAATTGTGCTATTTCCTTATTCCACATTTGAGTGGTCATTGATCCATCTTCAACATTGGTCAAGGTACATTTGGTATAAGTTCTTTTCTTTCTCCCACTCACATATTTACTTGGAATGATGCATAGGCCAAGTTCTTCTACCAACCCACTCTTCATCGAGCAAGATGACGACATGTCATCCTATGTCACCAAGAGCCACCTCTTCGGTGCACAAAGAGCTTTGTATCAAGAACAACAAGCAATGAGCAACCACATTGACAATCTCGCCACCGACTTGCGACTCTCCAAGCAATGAACAAGAGACTACTTTGACAACAAGCTCGACCCACACAAACAAGAGAACGATGCAAGAATGGACGAGATTCGTGCCTTTTTGGTAAACCGCTCTTCTACCACTCCGTCATACTCAAGACGGAGCCCCTCGAGTAGACACTCTGATGACACCCTCTCCGGCTCAAGTACACCGACATCGAATACTCTACATCGAGCTGCGCGCCAAGACCGTCAAGCAACTCACAATCCTCTACATGGCAATCATTCCCAAGAAAGGCAACATCAACGTCACTAAGAGGAAGAGCGAGCGCGACAACACCAAGATGAACAAGATGCCGAGGCTCAACGTCTTCAACAACAACAATGTGAAGCACAAGCACTTGAGGCACAACATGCCCATCGAGAGTCAAGTCGAGCCATCGGCAACCGCAACCAAGATATGCGCAATCAAGAGGAAGCACTTCGCGAAGAAATTCAAGAGAGAAACTACCAAGCAAGAGTGCATCGTCAAGTTCCTCAAGCTCCTCCACAAGCTCGACAAGCTCCTCCACAACCTCAAGTTCACCAAGAGCATGATGACTATGGAAATCCTCCAAGCCAAGAGCAATATGAGGTTGACAATCATCCACATCAAGGGCGTCATCATCATCCCCGACCCCAACACAACGAAGAGCAACGCTATGGCAAGCTCAAGTTCACCATGCCCAAGTTCAATGGAAGCAATGATCCTGAAGAGTACCTTCCATGGGCATTGAAGGTCGACAAGATCTTTCGCTTGCACAACTATGAGGAAGAGAAGAAGATCACTATGGCATCCCTTTAGTTCCAAGACTATGTGCTCATATGGTAGGAACAAGTCCTTGAACACCGAGAAGCAAGAGGTGAACCACCAATCACCACATGGGATCAAATGAAGGATGTCATGCGAGCACTCTTCGTGCCAACACACTACAACCGTGACCTCTTCAAGAAACTCCAACTCCTCAAGCAAGGAACAAAGAGCGTTGAAGAATACTACAAGGAAATGGAGATTGCCATGATAAGAGCCAATGTCACAGCAGATGATGAGAAAACTATGGCTTGAATGGCCTCAATCATTCCATCAAGAAGATTGCCGACTTCCAACCCTACTCCAACCTCATTTAGTTAGTGCATCAAGCTACCAAAGCGTAACGTCAAGTGCAAGATGACTTCAAGTACGCCAAGTACTCTTCCAAGAACTACTGCTTCTCCAACACCCAATATTCAATGACTCCAACACCTTCTATCTACAAGCAACAACGGCAAGTTAATTTACAAGAAAACTTCGACAACCTCAAGTCTTCCTCCTACTACAAGCAACTTCAAGCTGCAAGCTTCATCATCTAGTCCAACTGATGAGACCGTCAAGACAAGTTCCATCAAGTGTTTCACATGCGGCGGCCGAGGCCACAAGTCCTTTGAGTGTACCAACAAGCGCACCATGATCCTGAACAACGACGGAACCTATGACTCCATGAGTGAAGAGGAAATGGAAGCCCTTGAGAAAGTGGCCATGCATCGGCGCATGAACAAAGGCAGATGATCAAGTCTTTTGTGATGAGGATTCGAGCCCCGATGTTGTTGTCTCCAAGGTCTTGACTCTTCAACATCAACAAGATGAAGACCAAAGATGCCACATCTTCCACACCAAGGCCAGCATCAATGGAAGGTCCCTCAAGGTCATCATCGATGGAGGGAGTTGTCATAACTTGGCAAGTTAAGAACTATACTCCAAGCTCCAATTGGTCAACAGGAAGCATCAACACCTTACAAGGTCCAATGGCTAAGCGACTCCGGCACTATCCAAGTCGTGTATACGGTGCAATTTTCTTCCAAGATAGGAGCATATGAAGACACTTTGGAGTGTGATGTCACCCCGATGTCCATTTGCCACCTCCTCCTTGGTCGACCATGGCAATTTGACCGAGGCATCATCCACAACGGGCGTACCAATCACTATAGCTTCAAGATGAAAGGAAAGGAGTATGTGCTACGACCTATGCCTCCAAGTCAAGTAATCGCCGACAGGCAATCCACCCATCATGGATAAAAGAGTGAGAGAGCGAACCACCACAAAGAGAGTGAGAGCCACAAGCCAAAATTGAGTGCCTCCATGATGAGCGACAAGAAAAACTTAGTCCTATTTGCCACCAAAAGTGACATAAGAGAAGTGTGTGAGAACCCATCAAGTGTTATGCACTATGTCCTTTTGTGCAAGGATGAGGCACCAAAAACTAACACCTCCCACAATCTACCTTTAGTATTATCTTCTCTTTTGCAGGAATTCCAAGATGTTGTCCCCGACGAGCTACCTTCAGGTATACCTCCACTACCAGGCATCGAACACCGAATCAACCTCATCCGCAGATCACCTCTACCTAACAAGGCTCCATATCGTGTCAACCACGAGGAAACTAAGGAGATCCAACGACAAGTACGACAACTCATCGACAACAGTCATGTACGTGAAAGTTTGAGCCCTTGCGTCGTACCAGTTATCCTTGTTCCTAAGAAAGATGGCACGTATCGCATGTGTTCCGATTGCCATCGCATCAATGCTATCACCGTTACATATCGTTACCCTATTCCACGCCTAGATGATATGCTTGATGAGCTTAGCGGATCCACCATCTTCTCTAAGATTTATCTTAGGAGTGGCTACTATCAAATACGCATCCAAGAAGGTGATGAATGGAAAACCAAATTTAAGACCAAATTTGGCTTATATGAATGGCTAGTTATGCGAATGGGTTTATCTGAAGCACCCGGTACTTTCATGAGAGCCATGCATTCTGTTCTTCGACCCTATATTTGTGTATTTGTTGTGGTCTATTTTGATGATATTCTTGTCTTCAGCAAATCCCTAAAAGATCATGTCACCCATCTTAGAACCGTGTTGCAAACCCTTCGGAAAGAGTGACTTTATGCTAATATGGGAAAATGCCTTTTTGGTGTTGATAAGCTTGTTTTCTTGGGTTTTGTTGTGTCTTATAAGGGTGTTCATGTAGGTGAATGTAAGATCAATGCTATTAAAACTTGGCCCCAACCAACCAACTTGCAACAAGTGTGTAGTTTTCTTGGTTTAGCCGTTTCTATCATAGATTTGTGAAGGATTTTAGCACCATTGCTTCACCTTTGCATTCTTTGAGTAAGAAAAATGATCCTTCTGTTTGGGGACCATCCCAAGATACCGCATTTAATGAGCTTAAGAATTTGCTTACTCATGCTCCCGTTCTTGCATTACCCAATTTTGACAAACCTTTTGAAATTCATTGCGATGCTAGTGGTAATGGCATAGGAGGTGTGTTAACGCAAGGGAAGCGACCCATAGCATACTTTAGTGAGAAACTTTCTGAGCGCAACTCAATTATCCCATCTATGACAAAGAGCTATATGCTTTAGCGTGTGTTTTGCGTGAATGGGAACATTATGTTCACCCTCATGAATTTATCATCCATACCGATCATGAAACTCTCAAGTACCTAAAGGGTCAAACTAAGTTGAACAAGAATCATGCTAAGTGGAGTGAATTCATTGAGTCTTTTCCTTATGTCATCAAGTACATCAAAGGTAAGGAAAATGTTGTAGCGGATGCTCTTTCCCGCATATGCATGCTTGTTACTAAACATGAATTAAATGGCATTGGCTTTGAGCACATAAAAGACTTGTATGTGCATGATCCTACTTTTGCAATTCCTTATGCCAAGGTTTGACGCATACATCTTGGGAACGCTATCACATCAAGGATTATTACCTTATGAGAGCTAACAAACATTGCATTCCCGAGTCTTCTCTTCATTTGCTCCTTTTGCAAGAGGCTCATGGACACGTTGGATGCAACAAGACATTCCCTACGCTCTTCAGGAACTATTTTTGGCCCAAGATGTTCCGCGACGTCTCATGCTTCACCAACCGACGTTCGACATGTCGCAATGCTAAGTCAAAAGTTCAATCCCACGATCTCTACATGCCACTTCCTATTCCATATCAACCTTCGGAAGACATTAGCATGGACTTTCTACTTGGTTTGCCTAGGACTCAAAATGGAAAGGATTCCGTGTTTGTTGTGGACCGATTCTCTAAGATGGCTAATTTTATCCCATGCAACAAGATAGATGATGCTTCACATATTGCAAATCGTTTTTGTAGGGAAATCTAGTGCCTCCATGGAGTGCCGAAGACGATTATCTCGTACCGCGACGTCAAGTTCTCGAGTTACTTTTGGAAGACTCTATGCGCCAAGCTCGGAATCAAGCTCTTGTTCTCTTCGGCATACCATCCTCAAACTGACAACCAAATAGAGGTGACAAACCGAACACTCTCCACTCTACTACGTGTGTTGATCAAGAGGAACATCAAGGAGTGGGAGGAGTGCCTACCCATTGCCGAGTACGCCTACAACCATGCAAGAAACTCCAGAACCGGCTAGTCCCCCTTCGAGGTCGTCTACGGTTTCAACCCATTGTCCCCATTTGACATTCTTCCTATTCCACTACAAGAGTGCATCAATATGGATGTGAGTGCGCGAGCAAGCTACCTCAAGAAGATGCATGAAGATACAAGGCACACCATTGAGCGCCAAGTACAATGACTCGCGACCAAGCTCAACATCAACAAGCAACCCATGATATTCAACATCGGAGATCTTGTGTGGCTACACCTTCGCGAGGATCACTTCCCCAACGAAGGCAAGTCCAAACATCTACCCCGAGCCGATGGACCCTTCAAGGTGCTAGCACGCTAAAACAACAACGCTTACAAGATCGACCTCCCAAGCGACAAGTACAACATGAGCGAAATGTTCAATGTCAAAGATCTATCGCCATACCATGGCGATGAAGCTTTCGGTCCAAGGTAGGATCTTTCCTAGGGAGGGGGAGATGATGCGGAGCATCCCACGATCATCCCCATGGACGTATCTACATCTCCCAGGACACCACTTGGACCAATGAGAAGAGCTCGAGCAAAGGCTATCGAAGATAAGGTGAACTCGCTCCTCTCCAAACTACCACTTTATACACATGAGACATGGCTACTATCTCAAGAGGAAACACTATGTGTGATCAGGTACTTGGAGGAAGGCCACGGAACAATTACATCCAATGGACAAGACGGCGAGGACACCGAGTACAAAGGACAAGAAGAAGAGCTACCGAAGAAGCTCCATCCATCGGACGTCCGACAAGGACCGGACGTTTGGCGCCTGACGCTCTAGCCAGCGGACGTCCGACCAGGACCGGACGTCCGACGGCTGAATGCCCAGCCGACCTACATCCTAGCCTACGAAAGCTATAGTGGGCGGACGTATGCCCAGGACCAGACGTCCGGAAACACTTCCTAGCGAGCGGATGTTCGGGCCCCCTTGGACGACCGGTAGTTCCACACCCAAAGCGTTTCAATGGAAATCTGCAGCGACCGGACAACCGGCGATAGGACGATCGGACGTCTCCGAACATCCAGTACCACGTTTACAGAGCGTAATTAGCATAAGTCCGAGCCCTACCGGACGTCCGCTGCCTGTGTGTGCGCAGCTTCGGGCCCGAGGCCCATGTACTCTTTCATTCCGCCCTCTTTTGCACTTAGACTATCAATAGAGCTCCTCCTTATCCTAGTTAGGGTTAGCATTGGCTTAGCTCATATTTGTGTGGGAGCTTTGCTCATGCACTTGGATACTTCTCCATCAGAGTTCACGACCTCTTCGGAGAAGATCCCCCAAGCGGATTTGTAACACCCACGATGCGGCTATATCTCCCACATGTCGAGGAACGGCTTAGAGGCATAACGGCATTATGGTTTTGTCGCAAGAAGGGCCATCTTCACACAATCCCATGTAATGAATAAGAAAGGGATAAATAGAGTTGGCTTACAATCGCCACTTCACACAAAGATCATATAGTTCATACATCATCCAGAGTACACACATAGTCCGACTACGGACAAAACCAAATGAAAATAAGATAAACCCAAATGCTAGATCCCCGATCATCCCAACTGGGATCCACTACTAATCATCAAGAAAAGACACGTAGTAACGGCCAAGGACCTCATCGAACTCCCACTTGAGTTCGGTAGCATCACCTGCACTGGTATTGTCGGCACTTGCAACTGTTTTGATAGTATCTGTGAGTCACGAGGACTCAGCAATCTCAAAACCCGCGAGATCAAGACTATTTAAGTTATGGGTAGGATAAGGTAATGAGGTCTAGTTGCAACAAGCGCTAAGCAAATATGGTGGCTAACATACGCAAATAAGAGTAAGATGAGAAGTTACGCAACGGCCGTGAAGCTAAAAGTGATCAAGAAGTGATCCTGCAACTACTTACGTTCAAACATAACCCAAACCATGTTCACTTCCCGGACTCCGCCGAAAAGAGACCATCACACGCGGTTGATGCATTTTAATTAAGTTAAGTGTCAAGTTCTCTACAACCGGATATTAACATATTCCAATCTGCCACATAACCACGGGCACGGCTCTCGAAAGTTTATACCCTATAGGGGTGTCCCAACTTAGCCCATCACAAGCTCTCACGATTAGCGAAGGATATTCCTTCTCCCAGAAAGACCCGATCTGCCTCGGAATCCTGGTTACAACACATTTCGACAATGGTAAAACAAGACTAGCAAGACCTCCCGATGTGCCGACAAATCCAGATAGGAGTTGCACGTATCTCATTCTGAGGGCACACCCGATGGGCTAGATGTCGGGTTGGCATAGACCCTGGTTGCCCAGGGGGCGCCGGACAACACCCAGTTCGGACCAACACTTGGAGAAGCACTGGCCCGGGGGGGTTAAAAATAAGGATGACCCTCGGGCTCGTGAAAACCCAAGGGAAAGTTCGTAGGTTGTTAGGCAAATGTAAAACCAAGGTTGGGCCTTGCTGGAGGATTTTTATTCAAAGCAAACTGTCAAGGGGTTCCCATAAACCCGACCGCGTAAGGAACGCAAAATCAAGGAACATAACACCGGCATGACAGAAACTAGGGCTGCAAGAGTGGAACAAAACACCAGGGAAAAGGCCGAGCCTTCCACCCTTTACCAAGTATATAGATGCATTAATTAAAACAAGAGATATTGTGATATCCCAACATAAACATGTTCCAACATGGAGCAATCTTCAACTTCACCTACAACTAACAACTCTATAAGAGGCGCTGAGCAAAAGCGGTAACTTAGCCAAACAAAGGTTGCTAGGAAGGTGGGTTAGAGGCTTGACATGGCAATATGGGAGGCATGGTAAAAAAGTGATAAGTAGCGCAACATAGCGATAGAACGAAGCAACTAGCAAGCAAAGATAGAAGTGATATCGAGGGTAATGGTCACCTTGCCTGAAATCCCGCTAGGATGAAGATCGAAACCATGAAGTAGACGAACCAACGTAGTCGAACGAATCCTCACAAACGCAACATTACTGGAACTATCAAGGAGAAGCACAACCAGAAAGAAGCAAACAACAAGGTAAACAACCATCACATAAGCATGGCATGATGCAAAATCAAGTATGATGCAAGTCCGGTTTAAAGAGGCATGTCATGGAAAAGTGCAACAAACAATACTACAAATTAAGTGGAGCTCAATATGCAACGAGTTGCATATTGCCGAAACAATACATCAATTATTTAGTTCGCTCTCGTTTAGGTACACAACAATATTAAATGTTGTTAAACATGGAAAGAGGTGAAACATAAGTAAACTAACTGTTTAGGCAAGTTTAAATGAGACCGGAAACAACAAACAACAATTCCGGAAAATCCTCATGTCCATATTTCGAATTTGGTACTGTTCTGCCCTAAACCATATTTTAATGTTGTTAAGCAGTAAGACAAAGTGCACCAAGTTAATCTATGCACTTCTCCACCCCATTTACATATAAAGTTTAATAAAATTGGAGCAATAGTTATTTAGTTATGAAACAAATCATTTTAGCATGGCATTTAAGCAAATTTAAACAAACATCATTTTAAACATTTCAAACATGGATGAAAATAGCATATTATGAAACTAGATGCAATTCTAAGCATTTTACATATATAGATCATTTTAAACCGATGCACGGTTGTGGAGTTATTATATGCATGATCTAGAGAGACTTTTCTGTAAAACAGTAACTCCTGGATAAATAGCAAATCGTCCAGAACTAGGAAAAAAACGTCCACGGGCTAAAACTGGCTGGCCCCCCATTAGTGCAAGGCAGGGCGCTGGATCTCGGCTTCTCACCAAAGGGCTTGGGGGGCGCTGCTGGCCAGCGACCTGGCGCGTTGGAGGCGCGGTCAACGCGAGGCGAGATGCTCGTTTCCGGAATTTCCTATTGGACGCTCGTTGCGTCAAAGTGTCCCCATTTCAGGCAGACCTGGCGATCAAGCAATGTCATGGGCCAGCCCATTTAACGTGGTTGCAGAGTTTCTGGTTTTGGGAACCTTCTAGAGTTTCCCGGATGGTTTTTTCCGGTCTATGGAATCTTCTTGAAGGTTCCTGAACCGGCTTTTTCTTTTTCAGTTTATTTTTCATTTTTCTTTTTTCTATTTCTCTTCTTTTTCGTGTTTTCTTTTCTTTTTTCTGTTTCTTTCTTTTTCCTTTTTTTCATTTTTTCTTTTCAAGTTTATTTTTCTTTTTCAACTTTTTGGAAATATCAAATATTATTCAGAATTTCAAAAAAATTCCCTGGTTTTCAAATTTGTTCATAAATTCGAAAAATGTTCATGGTTTCAAATTTTTTTCGAATTTCAAAAAATGTTCCTATTTTCCAAATTTTTTAACAAATTCAAAAAATGTTCCTGTTTTTCAAATTTTCTTCACAAATTCAAAAATTGTTCGTGGTTTCAAAATTTTTTATTCCGAATTTCAAAAAATGTTCCTGTTTTACTAATTTTGTTCAAAAATTCAAAAAGTGTTCGCGGTTTTCAAAATATGTTCAGAATTTCAAAAAAGATTTTTGTTTTGAAGATTTTTTCACCAATTCAAAAAAATGTTCAAGTTTAAAATAATGCTCACAGTTTCATCATTTTGTTTGCAATTTCAATAAATGTTCCCATGTTTCAAAAAAATTGTTCGCATTTCCAAAAACTCATACAATACATATTTTGTTTGCTTTAAAAATGTTCTTTTTAACTTTTTTGGTCCGAACGTAAAAAATGTTCATGTTTTCCATTTTTGTTCAGAACTTAAAATTTGTTCGTGATCTCTAGAAATATTCAGAAATTTGAAGAAAGGTTCACATTTTTTTGAAATTTGTTTATTTTTTCAGAAATGGTTAAGCTTTTAAAAAATTGTTCACGTTTTAGAAAACTGTTCAGGATTTGCAGGATTAGTTCGTGTTTAATTTTTAAAGTGGGATATCAAAAATACTTCACTTCTAAAAAAGAATATAGTGAAATCACAACATTTCAAAACTGCTCGCAATTTTTAAGAAATGTTTTCCAAATCTCAACGCTTTTTGTGCGGTCTTATTATATTTTGCACCTCTTACAACCAGTTGTTGTTGTCTGGTGTAGTGGCGAAGGGCTTGTTGTCTGTTGCATGAGGTCCTGGGATCAAATCACGCAAGTCTTGATTTTATGCCCTTTTTATGTCGCGCGACAGGAATCAGATTGGGCCGGCCCAGTAGCGCGTCTCACCTGTGCGTCGAGTTGCTGCATGATGCAAAATGCGTCATATAGGAGGTCCCCTCATTTCCCTCGCGTACAGAGACGAGCGGGTGAGGCAGAACCCATGCAGAGAGGGAGGTCGAAGACAACGGGCTAGCGCCGGATCTGGACGGACACGAAGCAAGGCGGGTGAGGCAGAACCCGTGAGGCGCAGCAACGGGGCTCCGGCGAGCTGGGGCTGCGATGGCGCTGCTGGCGGATGGAGCTTGCGGGCACGCAGAGGGAGGTCGAAGACGGCGGGCCAACGCCGGATCTGGATGGACACGAAGCAGGGCGGGGCCGTCCTGCTCGTGCAGGGGCGAAACAGAGGAGGTGAGCTAGGCGCCGGTGGCCGGGAGCATAGCGAAGGGGCGGCGAGGTCTTGGGCATGGGGAAGGTCGAATCGACCGGATCCAGGGCGCGGGACGAGGAGAATGGACGGATCCGACAAGGCAGGGCATCCATGGCGCAGACGGAGCTCCTCCTGTGAAACGATGAGAGAGGGAGGTCGTGAGAGAGATCAAAGGGAAGGAGAGAACACAGTAGGGGGAGAAGGGAAGGAGAGGTGCAGCTTGGTGGTGGTGCTAGTCCGGCGATTGGACTCGCCGACTCGGCGTGCACGAGGTGGTCGCCTCGATCCCGCCTGAATCGGGGACGGGGCTGCCTGCGGGGGAGCTCAGGAGGACGGGGTTCCGCTGGGACGAGGAGGAGGCACACGACTAGGAGAGCTCCGGGCGGGGTTGTTGTTGCTGCTTGTGGCGCTGGTGGCGGATGGAGCTTGCGGGCACGCAGAGGGAGGTCGAAGACGGTGGGCCAGTGCAGGATCTGGACGGACACGAAGCAGGGCGGGGCCGTCCTGCTCGTGCAGGGGCGAAGCAGAGGAGATGAGCTGGGTGCCAGTGTCCAGGAGCATAGCGAAGAGGCGGCGAGGTCTTGGGCATGGGGAAGGTTGGATCGACCGGATCCAGGGCGCGGGACGAGGAGAATGGACGGATCCGGCGAGGCAGGGCATCCATGGCACAGACGGAGCTCCTCCTGTGAAACGACGAGAGAGGGAGGTCGTGAGAGAGATCGGAGGGAAGGAGAGAACACAGTAGGGGGAGAAGGGAAGGAGAGGTGCAGCCTGGTGGTGGTGCTAGTCCGCGATTGGACTCGCCAACTCGGCGTGCACAAGGTGGTCACCTCAATCCCGCCTGAACCGGGCGTGGGGCTGCCTGCGGGGGAGTTCGGGAGGACGGGGTTCTGCTGGGACGAGGAAGAGGCGCACGACTAGGAGAGCTCGGGGCGGGGTTGTTGCTGCTGCTTGTGGAGCTGGTGGCGGATGGAGCTTGCGGGCACGCAGAGGGAGGTCGAAGACGGTGGGCCAGTGCAGGATCTGGACGGACACGAAGCAGGGCAGGGCAGTCCTGCTCGTGCAGGGGCGAAGCAGAGGAGATGAGCTGGGTGCCAGTGTCCGGGAGCATAGCGAAGAGGCGGCGAGGTCTTGGGCATGGGGAAGGTTGGATCGACTGGATCGAGGGCGTGGGACGAGGAGAATGGACGGATCCAGCGAGGCAGGGCATCCATGGCGCAGACGGAGCTCCTCCTGTGAAACGACGAGAGAGGAAGGTCGTGAGAGAGATCAAAGGGAAGGAGAGAAAATAGTAGGGGGAGAAGGGAAGGAGAGGTGCAGCGTGGTGGTGGTGCTAGTCCGGCGATTGAACTCGCCGACTCGGCGTGCACAAAGTGGTCGCCTCGATCCTGCCTGAACCGCGCGTGGGGTTCTGCTGGGACGAGGAGGAGGTGCACGCCTAGGAGAGCTCCGGGCGGGGTTGTTGCTGCTGCTTGTGGTAGCAGTCGGTCGACAAGTTGGGGTGACGAGCGAGCTCGATTGGGCGGACGCGCAAGCCGAGGGAGGTGGTCAGAGGGCGAGAGAGGATCTGGATCGGGTGCAGGCTCTGGTTGGTGGATTTTTGGATCGGGAGCGATCCCAAGGAAGAGAGTGGTGGCGGACGACTAGGCCCGGGGGGGAGGGGATTTGATGGCTGGGATAGCACCTAGGGTTTGCTCTGGTTGTATATATTGGTGGATTAGGTTAGGGGGTATTCGGTCCGTCCGATTGTAATTGGGCGGTCGAGAATGGATTGAAGAAAACAGAGATGTTTTTTAGATGTTTGGGGATGACCCGAACCCATTGGTAACAATAGAGCTGGTCGGGTTCGGGACAACTTTCGGACGCGCGCGAGGGGTCTGAGCAAAGTGTAGAGAGGATCAAACAGTCAGACAAGAGGGAGTCGAAAACCCGGTTGGACTCGGATCGGTGAACGAAGGCAAGGGGGGAACGCGGTAACTATGAACAGATGCAAGCTTTATGAAAACATGCAGATGCAATGCGCATGATGCTATGAGATGAGATGCATGACATGAAAAAAATGCAAAATGAAAGACAAAAACCCAACCACAGAGAAAATAATATATCACATAGCCGAAAATGGCAAGAGTTGGAGTTATAAATATGGAAAGTTACATCCGGGGTGTTATAGGATTGAAGACCCATCACAGGAAGGCCCGTCAAGACCTCCTCACGGAGAAGACCTTTTGCATCGTCCTTGGTTGACTTTGAATCGTGTATCACTCTTTGTGTTTTGAGGATCTACCATATGTGTGACCAAATCTTGTTAGTTGAGTGATTTCTCTCGTGTTTCCCCTCGTGATTTGTGCTCGTGTTCTTCATAGGATTCCCTCCAATGGTGAAAGATCGGGCATCTAGGGTTCTACCCCACATCATCATTCCTGGCATTGGTCAATATATATGTGAAAACACTATCTCCACTATGGAGGACACAAAATATCAAGCCGGCGTGCCAGAACGCGTCATTGGGAAATGATGTTCTTTCAAGGATTGTCATATAAAGGACCGGTGTTCACTAAAACGGTCATAACTTTGTCATTCGGAGTCTGTTTCAGACGCACAAGTACTCAAATTGCTCGCGACGAGCGTGGGAATCTAGAAAATACTCTTCGCTTGCACCAGGAGGCCCGGAGGACCCTCAAACTCGGCCCCTAAGCAGGAATTTTTGCCCCTAAAATTTAAAGAACAAAATTCGTCGCTGCATTTCAGACAAGTTTTTGAACCCATTGGCACTCCTTTGGAAGGAAATCCGAGAGATTTTGGTGAGTGTAAACATTAGTCCACCTGGTAAGGACAAACATTGCAGTCTGCACATGCTCTATGATCAGGGGCATCCCATTTGGTTGTAAATTCAATAAAATATGGCGACTATAAGCCTTATTCTCCTTGTTTTCGCCGTGTGGCATGCCGTAACGCACGTGTGTGACAACATATAAAAAGAGGGCATTCCTGGAATCGGCCAATATATATGTCAAAACACTATCTCCACTATGGAGGACTCAAAATTTCTAGCCGGCGCGCCAGAACGCGTCACTGGAAAAATGATGTTCTTTCAAGGATTGTCATATAAAGGATCGGTGTTCACTAAAACGGTCATAACTATGTCATTCGGAGTCTGTTTCAGACGCACAAGTATTCAAATTGCTCGTGACGAGCGTGGAAATCTAGAAAATACTCTTCGCTTGCGCCAGGAGGCCCGGAGGACCCTCAAACTCAGCCCCTAAGCAGGAATTTTTGCCCCTGAAATTTAAAGAACAAAATTCGTCGCTGCATTCCAGACAAGTTTTTGAACCCATTGGCACTCCTTTGGAAGGAAATCCGAGAGATTTTGGTGAGTGTCAACATTAGTCCACCTGGTAAGGACAAATGTTGCAGTCTGCACATGCTCTATGATCAAGGGCATCCCATTTGGTTGTAAATTCAAGAACATATGGCGACTATAAGCCTTATTCTCCTTGTTATCGCCGTGTGGCATGTCGTAATGCACGTGTGTGACAACATATAACAAGAGGGCATTCCTGGAATCGGCCAATATATATGTCAAAACACTATCTCCACTATGGAGGACTCAAAATTTCAAGCCGGCGCGCCAGAACGCGTCACTTGAAAAATGATGTTCTTTCAAGGATTGTCATATAAAGGATCGGTGTTCACTAAAATGGTCATAACTTTGTCATTCGGAGTCTGTTTCAGACGCACAAGTATTCAAAATGCTCGCAACGAGCGTGGGAATCTAGAAAATACTCTTCGCTTGCGTTAGGAGGCCCGGAGCTTTCAAACTCAGCCACTGAAATTCAAAGAACATAATTCGCTGCTGCTTTTCAGACAAGTTTTTGAACCCATTGGCACTCCTTTGGAAGGAAATTCGAGAGATTTTGGTGAGTATAAATATTAGTCCACCTGGTAAGGACAAATGTTGCATTCTTCACATGCTCTATGATTATGGGCATCCCATTTGATTGTAAATTCAAGAAAATATGGCGACTATAAGCCTTATTCTACTTGTTTTCGCCATGTGGCATGCTGTAAGGCACGTGTGTGACAAGATATAACAAGAGGGCATTCCTGGAATTGGTCAATATAAATGTGAAAACACTATCTCCACTATCTCCACTATGGAGAATGCAACACTAGAAAATGAAGTTCTTACAAGGATTGCCTTATAAAGAACCGGTGTTCTCTAAAATGGTCAAAACTTTGTCATTCGGAGTCCATTTCAGACGCACAAGTACTCAAAATGCTCGCGACAAGAGTGGGAATCTAGAAAATAATCTTCGCTTGCGCCAAGAGGCCAGGAGGACCCTCAAATTTGGCCCCTCGGGAGGACATTTCGCCCCGTTGAAATTCACAGAACATAATTCAAAGCTGCTTTTCAGACAAGATTCTGAACCCATTGGCACTCCTTTGGAAGGAAGTCCGAGAGATTCTGGTGAGTGTAAACATTAGTCCGCCAGGTAAGGACAAACGTTGCATTCTGCAAATGATATATGATCAGGGTTATCCCATTTGGTTGTAAATTCGAGAAAATATGGTGACTATAAGCCTTATTCTCCTTGTTTTCGGCATGCGACATACCGTAACAAACGTGTGTGACAACCAATAACAAGAGGGCATTCCTGGCATCGGTCAATATATAGGTGAAAACGTTATCTCCACTATAGAGGTCACAAAATTTTAAGCCGGCGCGCCAGAACGTGTCACTAGAAAATGAAGTTCTTTCAAGGATTGCCATATAAAGAACCGGTGTACACTAAAACGGTCATAACTTTGTCATTCAGAGTCCGTTTCAGATGCACAAGTACACAAAATGCTCGCGACGAGCTTGGGAATCTAGAAAATAATCTTCGCTTGCGCCAGGAGGCCCAGAGGACCCTCAAATTTGGCCCCTAAGCAGAACTTTTTGTGAAGGAAATATGCCCTAGAGGCATTAATAAAGTTATTATTTATTTCCTTATTTCATGATAAATATTTATTATTCATGCTAGAATTGTATTAACCGGAAACATAATACATGTGTGAATACATAGACAAACATAGTGTCACTAGTATGCCTCTACTTGACTAGCTCTTTAATCAAAGATGGTTAAGTTTCCTAACCATAGACATGAGTTGTCATTTGATTAACATGGTCACATCATTAGGAGAATGATGTGATTGACTTGACCCATTCCGTTAGCTTAGCACTTGATCATTTAGTATGTTGCTATTGCTTTCTTCATGACTTATACATGTTCCTATGACTATGAGATTATGCAACTCCCGTTTACCGGAGGAACACTTTGTGTGCTACCAAACGTCACAACGTAACTGGGTGATTATAAAGGTGTTCTACAGGTGTCTCCGAAGTTACTTGTTGAGTTGGCCTATTTCAATATTAGGATTTGTCACTCCGATTGTTGGAGAGGTATCTCTGGGCCCTCTCGGTAATGCACATCACTATAAAGCCTTGTAAGCATTATGACTAATGAGTTAGTTGTGGGATGATGCATTACGGAATGAGTAAAGAGACTTTCCTGTAACAAGATTGAACTAGGTATTGAGATACCGATGATCGAATCTCGAGCAAGTAACATACCGATGACAAAGGCAACAACGTATGTTGTTATGCGGTTTGACCAATAAAGATCTTCGTAGAATATGTGGAGCCAATATGAGCATCCAGGTTCCGCTATTGGTTATTGACCGAAGACGTGTCTCGGTCATGTCTACATAGTTCTCGAACCTGTAGGGTCCGCACGCTTTACATTCGGTGACGATTTATATTATGAATTATGTGTTTTGATGTACCGAAGGTAGTTCAGAGTTCTGGATGAGATAGGGGACATGACGAGGAGTCTCGAAATGGTCGAGACATAAAGATCGATATATTGGACGACTATATTCGGACATCAGAAAGGTTCCGAGTGATTCAGGTATTTTTCGGAGTACCCGAGAGTTACGAGAATTCGTCGGGGAGTATATGGGCCTTATTGGGCTTTAGGGGAAAGAGAGAGGGGAGGCTGCGCCCCCCCCCCCCGAAGGCTTAGTCCGAATTGGACTAGGGGGAGGGGTTGCGCCCCCTCTGAGGGAGTCCTGGATTAGGGGGTATCCGAACTGCCGGACTATATACACCATCTGGACTATTGAAGCATGAAGATACAAGACTCAAGACTTCGGCCCGTGTCCGGATGGGACTTTCCTTTGCGTGGAAGACAAGCTTGGTGATTTAGATTTTATGTTTCCTTCCTAGTAACCGACTCCATGTAGCCCTCTCCGGTGTCTATATAAACCGAAGAGGATGGTCCTTAGAAGGCCGATCACAATTACAATCATACCATGATAGGCTATCTCTTAGGGTTTAGCATCTACGATCTCGTGGTAGATCTACTCTTGTACTACTCATATCTTCAATATTAATCAAGCAGGAAGTAGGGTTTTACCTCCATCGAGAAGGCCCGAACCTGGGTAAACATTGTGTCCCTTGCTTCCTGTTACCATCAGCCTAAGACGCACAGATCAGGACCCCCTACCCGAGATCCGCCGGTTTTGACACCGACATTGGTGCTTTCATTGAGAGTTCCTCTATGTCGTTGCTTCAAGGCTTGATGGCGTCTTCAATCGTCAACGACAAGTTCCAGGGTGAGACTTTTCTCCCCGGACAGATCTTTGTGTTCGGTGGCTTCGCACTGTGGGCCAATTTGCTTGGCCATCTAGAGCAAATCGATAGCTACGCCCCTGGCCACCAGATCAGGTTCAGAAACTGGAACTACAGAGCGAAAGTTCGCAGAGACTTGATCTTCGACGGATTCGGCCATGCGCCGGGAGCGCCGAACAGTCACGACGAGCGCGGCCTAGACCCGCTGTCGGACAATGCTCAGGACATCATCCCTGCAGCAGCCCCGGATCTAAATCCGGAGCAGATTGCGTTGCCCAAGGACGGAGGGGTGGACCCCGCGCCGCAGGCCGCACACTCATTGGCGGTGGAGCCGAACACAGATCTCATCTCTGTGGAGGCCTGTAATCCCGGACCCCCGGACTCGTATCCGGCTGTTGGTTCCAGTTCGCATACCCTCGAGCCAGCCAAACCAGGTTTGGCTCCGGTAATGGATTTTACCGCTGCGGACATCTTTCAGCACTCGCCCTTTGGCGACATGCTGAACTCATGAAAGTCTCTCTCTTTGTCTAGAGGCTCCGGGCCGAACTTTGTCCGGCCTGAGTGGGAAGCAGGTGATGAAGGAATTTGTTGCCCACCCACCACCCACTTCATTGCCACGATTGACGATTTAACCGACGTGCTTAACTTCGACTCCGAAGATATTGACGGTATGGACGACGGTGTAGAGACATATAGGAGCCACCGCTCATAGGGCGGTGGACGCCCACCTGCTCATACGATATATACATGGTGGACACTCCGAAGGAAACCAACGGCGATGAGGCAACGGAGGATAACCCCTCAGGGGGAAAAGCTAGGCATGAACTCCTTCAGCGCCGTTCCAAGCCCCGCCACATCAATAGCGGCCCCGGATATGAAAGCAATCTGGATAGTACCAAAGAGGAATACAACCCTGATCAGCCTACCTTCAAGCAGGCCGGACAGGCCACAGTGTGATACTTGGAGAGGGACAACTATACACCCCCCTCCAAAGACAAGGTGAGCCTCGGTAACGACGAATTTAGCGTGCCTGACGATCCAGCGGAACAAATTCGCTTCAAGCGACGGCTCATGGCCACGGCAAGGAGCCTGCAAAGGAAGCAAGAGCAGCTTAAAGTCGACAAGGATTTGCTAATGGATAGGTGGACCAGGATCCTGGCCACCGAAAAGTACGGACTCGACCGCACTAACAAAGGGCATACGCGGCACAATCGGCTACCTCAACCCAAACAGGCGATCCAAAGGCACACCACTACGGTCCAAGACAGCAAGAAGGACCCACGAAGAGGCATCCTCAAGCCTCGGCGCAATGGTCATAAACGTCAAGTCAGGGGCGCTGGCATCAAATCCAGCAACTCCCAGTCCGGTCAACGGACAAAGAACAGCTCAAGCCTATTCGGCCCAAGCTGCAAACTTGATCAGCCGTGCGAAATTCACGGTACTCCCAAAAGGGCGGCAAAACATACCAATAGAGAATGCCAGATCTTCAAAACAAAGCGGCCGGTCGTGTGCCGGAAACAATGAAGGGAGGCGTCTAGTCAAGAGACCCCCCCCTAGAGCACAACAGTACGGCCGATCGCCTCCTACCATGCAAACTACAGCAATTCAACTGCCGTACCCCCAGACCTAGTAGTCCAGGGGCTTCATAACACCTAAAGCCCCCGCGGGTATGAATTTACAAATAACACCTTCTACAAGATGTCAGGCGCAAAGGCCAAGTTCATTGGCCCACTGCTCTAACAGTTGTTCTCGGATAACCAAAAAACGCCACATCATCAGCGCATCCCCCTCATACGGTAACTCACCGTCTGCTACCGGTCTGAACCACGCTGACTAGATTTCACATGGTAAGCCGTAAGGTCAACACCAGTGATATACTCACACCTACGTACAAGGCCAAACCCTACCACTAGAGCGGAAATCATACAGCTGCCGGAGTAACAAGTCGTGCATGTCTGTCAATATTTTGATATGACAGCCAACTATCCGGACACCAACTGAGGAGTCCGGGCGACTTCTCGGAATAGCGGCTGGGGTCACCAGGCTCCGATCAGGAACCTTTAGACCAACCACGGGAGGGTGCTCGGCTGCCTCCAAGCTTTAACCTTCACAAACAAACTTTTATGCAGAACAGGATTGGCGGCGTGGAATCGGCCCGAACACACAAGGACAGGACCATGCAGGCAGAAGGCAGTTCGGATTTGCTTTCGATCCATTCACAGCACCCCCCCCCCTAGTCCGGTCGTCACAGGTGCCACCCAAAACCATTCCTTTTTCATAATCATAAATCGCCCTCATATGCATAGACATATCATCCTACTGCAATGCGTAGACTTAAATAACATGCGCATCATTTATCATTGACGTCTCTTTGCCACAAAAGGGCAGCCACACTTCGTGTTACGCCTGGATATTCCAGGGGCTTCACAATACGGCAACTAAGTCCGAGCACCTTTTCGGTCGCTCGGCACCCCGAACTTATAGCACTATATGCATCAGCTCCTAATCATGTCTTGGGTCATTGGTTGGGTTTGCCCGGCTCCCATGTTCTGGTACCTTATGTTCCGTTCCGTCGGCTAAGGTAGCACTGGGAGAACTACTGCGATTGTGTCCCGGTTCTGTCGGACGAGCACCTCAGTAGAGAAAGCCGAAAACCGACTGTCATGATGCAACAAGAGCCGGTCAGCTGTTCGAGAGGTTGTACAATCCTTAAAGATTTGTTCCTAATAACGCCATCATAAATGCAGACTGCGACATATCGGTTTCCCAATCAGGCGCCAATAGAGCCCCTTGTTCGGCCTTCCGAACACTAGGGGTTGCGCTGCCCATACTCAAATTCCTATGGTTAAGTGAGAGTAGTAAAGCCCTATAGTCCGATTGCCTGGTTCGTGGTGAGCAACACCTCCTCCTAAGGACCCAATTATGGGATAAAGAGTGTTCAGAAATATCCCGAACACCCCCGTACTTCTCACGTGCGGGCTGAAGCCGACGACTGGCCAACTCTCAGAATTTACATACAATAAACAGCCGCACGGGAAGAACATATGTTCGCACAAAATAGGGAATACATAATAAAAGTGCCATCATCCCATATTACAAAATTTTGGCAAGAATGCCTTCAGGGAAATATAATGTCTTTGGTGCACTTATCCGCCGCCAGGCGGGCCCCCTTCAGTACACCTTCATAGTACAGTTCGGGCTTGCGATGCTCCTTACCCTCCGGTGGCCCCTCAGTTATCAGCTTTTCCACATCAAGCTTCCCCCAATGCACTTTTGCATGCGCAAGCGCCATGCGCGCACCTTCTATACAGACTGATCGCTTGACAGTATCAAGCCGAGGACAGGCGCCCACAATCCGCTTCACGAGTCCAAAGTAACTGCTTGGAATTGGCTCTGCAGGCCACAACCGGATAACCAAGTCCTTCATGCCTAGTTCGGCCTCCTGGTGCAGTTCGACTAGCTACTTCAGCTGATCGATAAAAGGCACCGGATAGTTCAGCGCCAGATACTGCGACCAGAAGTTCCTCTCTGCAGACTCCTTCTCCTAGGTCCAATAAAATTGGGCAGCATCTGATATGTTGCAAGGCAGATCCGCAAATGCCCCTGTAAAATCAAGAATTCAGCTTGCCGCTTAGAGTTCTCCACACTAATAATGTAATAATGGCCATAGATACAACAAGCCTTACTAGCCGCAACTTTCCGGGCCTCCTGAATGTCCCGTACAACACCTCGGGCTTCTTCCCGAGCATCTTCCGCGACTTGGAGAGCTTGGGCGAGTTCGGATTCTTTCCCTACTAGACTCTGCTCCAAGCTCTCGCTTTTCGTCACAGCCTCCTGGAGCTCCCGCTCAGTTGTGACGACCCTGGCCTCGTGTTTTTCACGTAGTGCCTGTTCGGCGGCCGCCTTCTCTTGGGCATCAGCCGCTGCCTTCTTCAACGCCTCATATTCGGCACTCGCTCCTAGGGTGTACAACATAAATACTTTTCAATAAGCACACTTATTCATTTGTGCCCAATGTAAGACAATGTTTAAACATACCTTGCTTCTCATCTAATTGCTTCTTCACAAGGCCAAGTTCTTCTTCGGCTCGTTCCAGGCTCTGCTTCAGTTCGGACACTTCCGCATAATGAGCGGCCATCCTCTCCGCAGACGCCTGTTTTCAAATAAATGGGTATACATCATTAAACAAAGGTTCCCAATACAATAGAGGGTTCGATCCCCTGCCCGGCTCTCTTTTGCCGGACAGTGTATCAGGGGCTACTCCTCATATCATGATGATTCTTCAAAGGCTCCTTAGAAGCCATACCTCAAAAGCCTTTATAAGGCCAAGACAGGACTCATTCAGCCCGCTTTCGGCAGCCTGAATCTTTCCAACCACCGTACCCATAAGGGTCCGATGTTCATCGACGACGGATGCATTCTTTAACATTGTCGATAGACCACCCGGCAGCTCTACGTAGACATAGGTGCCCGGCGGAGTAGTCAAACCTCCCTCCGTGGAAGGTGGCCGCTCGCCTGATCCTGGAGCCTTAGAGGCCTCCAGAACCTTATCCGGCTCTGAGTCTCTTCGAGACGACACCTCGGTTTCGCGCCCGGATTTCAGAAAACGAGTCCCCGGAGGAGTCTCGCTCGCCACAGCATTCAAGCACAACAAATCCTCCGATGAGGACTGTCTGGCAGGAGACCTCGCCGGGTTGTATAAGATGTGGCGACAGTCAAAACTACTATGCCCGGACGACCCTGGATACATAGGTGTATTCGGAGTTCGGTTACTTACGATTTTCCTAGGGGCTGGGCCTCGGGATCCCACTCCGAGTTGTTATCGGCGGCTGGGGTGGATGCCTCTAGATGGGAACCTCGCCCTCTCTTGGGCGATTCAGCCTCCAGGGACGAGGAAGCTGCATGCTTCTTCCCGCCTTCAGAGCGGGGCTTGTCCTCCTCTGCTTCCTCCTCTTCGCCTTCGGAAGAAGGAGCGTCGCTGGAGCCTTCAGATCGGGCGTCCGAAGCCTCGCGACAACGGAGGCCACTTTGGGTCTTCTTGACCTTCTTGGAGGCCTCCTTCTTTGGTGCCTCGTAAGGCATAGGGACCAGCATCTTCATTAGAAGAGGTCCGGCCGGTTCCTCCGACAGTGGGGCCGGACATTGTATCCGCTCCACCTTCTTTATCCATCCATGAGGTCACGACGAAGCACGATTAGGATTTTCCCTTAGGACATGCCAACTGAAGCATGGATGGACAGGGCGTGGTTGTAACTTACTGGGCTTGGAGAATGGGATAATTGATACCCCTGATCCTCGGTGGAATCCGGCCATTTGCCGGACTTGAAGAGAACCTTCCAAATATCCTCGTGGGAGGAGTCATAGAGCTCCTGAAGGGTCTAGTGCTCGGTTGGGTCGAACTCCCACAAAGTGCAGGGTCGATGCTCGCAAGGGAGAACCAGGTGAACTAGCATCACCTGGACTACGTCGATAGTTTGACGTCCTTGTCGACCGTGCTCTTAACGCGCGTTTGGAGCAGTGATAGCACATCGGACGAGGACCAGTTTGGGCCCATCTTGGGCCAGGACGTGAGCCGCAGTGGAGCTCCGGATCTGAATTCAGGAGCCGCAGCCCATTTTTTGCCATGTGGTTTGGTGATATAAAACCACTGCTGCTGCCACTCCTTGACGGAGTCATTGAAAGTGCCCTTCGGCCAAACGACTTTGGGCATCTTGCTCACCATGGCACCGCCGCACTCGGCGTGTTTGCCTCTCACCACCTTGGGCTTCACATTGAAAATCTTCAGCCATAGGCCGAAGTGAGGCGGAATCCGCAGAAACGCCTCGCATACAACGATGAACGTCGAGATATTGAGAAAAGAGTTGGGGGAAAGATCATAAAAATCAACCCCATAGTAATACATGACTCCACGTACAAATGGGTGGAGGGGAAACCCGAGCCCACGGACAAAATGGGGAAGGAACACGACTCTCTCGTGAGGCTCCGGAGTAGGGACAACCTGTCCCGCCGGTGGGAGACGGTGGCCAATCTTCTTGGCCAGATACCCGACTTCCCGGAGCTTCTTGATATCCTTCTCCCGGATGGTAGAGGCCATCCATCTGCCTCCTGCTCCGAATCCGGACATCTTTGGAAAACCTCTCTTCGATGGAAGGGGAGAGTGCTTGGGCGTTAGGGCTCGAGCGGTGGGGAATGAGTTAGCGGAAGGAGAAGGTGTGGGTATAGAGGAAGAGACCTTGTCTCTTTATAAGGGGTGGTAAAAGCTTTTTGCGCCTCCCCACTTGCCTTGTGGAACCCGCTCACCTCCCGCTTGCCGCGATTAGCGGTGCGGTTGGATTACCCATGCCCGGATTGATGAGAATCCCGTGATAAGGGGACACGATCTTTGCTTTGATAAGACGTGCCAAGGAAACCGCCTCGCGATTTACGCTGAGGCTGGAGGTGAGAAAACGGCTCGGATAATGACCCGACCTTGATGACATGTCGCACTATCCAGAAAGTTGTCAGCAGTGTACATTTGAGAAATATCACTATCTCTACGACAGTATGTGAAGATCATTTTGCAGATCTGGACACGGCCTACGTGTTCGATAATGACCTTGGAGTATTCGGAAGGAGTAACCCACCTTGCAATGCCGAAGACAAGACTGCACGCCGGACTCATCACCATTGAAGCCTGGTTCAGGGGCTACTGAGGGAGTCCTGGATTAGGGGGTATCCGGACAGCCGGACTATATACATCGTCCGGACTATTGAAGCATGAAGATACAAGACTCAAGACTTCGGCCCGTGTCCAGATGGGACTCTCCTTTGCGTGGAAGACAATCTTGGCGATTCGGATATTATGTTTCCTTCCTTGTAACCGACTCCATGTAAACCCTAGCCCTCTCAAGTGTCTATATAAACCAGAGAGGATGGTCCTTAGAAGGCCGATCACAATTACAATCATACCATCATAGGCTAGCTCTTAGGGTTTAGCCTCTACGATCTCATGGTAGATCTACTCTTGTACTACTCATATCTTCAATATTAATCAAGCAGGAAGTAGGGTTTTACCTCCATCGAGAGGGCCCGAACCTGGGAAACCATTGTGTCCCTTGCTTCCTGTTACCATCAGCCTAAGACGCACAGATCGGGACCCCCTACCCGAGATCCGCTGATTTTGACACCGACACCCTCCTTCCTTCTCTTGTTTTTCCCTTTCCTTGACTCCTACTCCTACTACTTGGAAGGGGGGAATCCTACTCCCGGTGGGAGTAGGACTGCTCCACGGTGCGCCATAGGAGGGTCGGCCCTCCCCCCTCCTCTACTCCTTTATATACGGGGGCAAGGGGGCACCTCTAGACACACAAGTTGATCTGTTGATCTCTCCCAGCCGTGTGCGGTGCCCCCCTTAACCATATTCCACCTCGGTAATATCATAGCAGTGCTTAGGCGAAACCCTGCGTTTGTAGCATTTATACGTCTCCAACGTATCTATAATTTTTGATTGTTCCATGCTATATATTACCCGTTTTGGATGTTTATGGGCTTTATTTTACACATTTATATCATTTTTAGGACTAACCTACTAATCGGAGGCCCAGCCCGTATTGTTGTTTTTTTGCCTATTTCAGTATTTTGAAGAAAAGGAATACCAAACGGAGTCCAAATGCAATAAAACCTTCGGGAGTGTGATTTTTGGAATGAATGTGATCGAAAGGACTTAGAGTGCAAGTCAAGAAGCAGCCGAGGCGGCCACGAGGGTGGACGGCGCGCCCACCCCTATGGGGCGCCCCCTATCTCATGGGGTCCTCGGGCGGCCACTGACCTACTTCTTCGTCCTATATATGCCCACGTACCCTGAGAACATCAGAATAAGCCACGAAAACCTAGTTCCACCACCGTAACCATCTATATCCGCGAGATCCCATCTTGGAGCCTTCGTCGGTGCTCCACCGGAGGGGGGATCGACCAAGGAGGGCTTCTACATCAACACAATAGCCCCTACGTTGAGTTGTGAGTAGTTTACCACAGACCTTCGGGTACATAGTTATTATCTAGATGGCCTCTTCTCTCTTTTTGGATCTCCATACCATGTTCTCCTCGATCTTCTTGGAGATCTATTCGATGTAACTCTTTTTGCGGTGTGTTTGTCGAGATCCGATGAATTGTGGGTTTATGATCAAGTTTATCTACGAGAAATATTTGAATCTCCTCTGAATTCTTTTACGTATGATTGAGTTATCTTTGCAAGTCTCTTCAAATTATTAGTTTGGTTTGGCCTACTAGATTGATCTTTATTGCAATGCGAGAAGTGCTTAGCTTTGGGTTCAATCTTGCGGTGTCCTTTCCCAGTGACAGCAGGGGCAGCAAGGCATGTATTGTATTGTTGGCATCGAGAATAAAAAGATGGGGTTTATATCATACTGCATGAGTTTATCCCTCTACATCATGTCATGTTTCTTAATGCGTTACTCTGTTCTAATGAACTTAATACTCTAGGTGCATGCTGGATAGCGGTCGATGTGTGGAGTAATAGTAGTAGATGCAGGCAGGAGTCGGTCTACTTGTCGCGGACGTGATGCCTATATACATGATCATGCCTAGATAATCTCATAATTATTCGCTTTTCTATCAATTGCTCGACAGTAATTTGTTCACCCACTGTAATACTTCTGCTATCTTGAGAGAAGCCACTAGTGAAACCTATGGCCCCCGGGTCTATCTTTTATCATATAAGCTTTCAATCTACTTTTATTTGCATCTTTACTTTTCCAATCTATATTATAAAATACGAAAAATATATTTATATTATCATAATATCTCTATCAGATCACTTTGCAAGTGGCTGTGAAGGGATTGACAACCCCTTTATTGCATTGGTTGCGAGTTCTTGGTTTGTTTGTGTAGGTGCGTGGGACTTTTGAGGAGCCTCCTACTAGATTGATACCTTGGTTCTCAAAAACTGAGGAAAATACTTGTGCTACTATTGTTGCATCACCCTTTCCTCTTCAAGGAAAACCAATGCAAGCTCAAGACGTAGCAAGAAGGATTTCTGGTGCCGTTGCCGGGGAGGTCTTCGCTCAAGTCAAGACATACCAAGTACCCATCACAAACTCATCTCCCTTGCATTTACATTATTTGCCATTTGCCTCTCGTTTTCCTCTCCCCCACTTCACCCTTGCTGTTTTATTCACCCTATCTTTCCCAATCTTCTCCTCTCTTTCGCTTGCCTTTTTCTGTTTGCTTGTGTGTTGGATTACTTGTCGCCATGGCGCAAGATAATACCAAATTGTGTGATTTCTCCAATACCAATAATAATGATTTCCTTAGTACTCCGATTGCTCCTATTAATTATGTTGAGTCTTGTGAAATCAATACTGCTTTGATGAATCTTGTTATGAAAGATCAATTCGCCAGCCTTGCTAGTGAAGATGTCGCTACCCATCTAAACAACTTTGTTGATTTGTGTGATATGCAAAAGAAGAAAGATATGGATAATGATATTGTTAAATTGAAGTTATTTCTGTTTTCCCTTAGAGATCGTGCTAAAGTTTGGTTTTCGTCTTTGCCTAAGAATAGTATTGATTCATGGAATAAGTGCAAAGATGCTTTTATCTCTAAGTATTTTCCTCCCGCTAAGATCATCACTCTTAGGAATGATATTATGAATTTTAAACAACTGGATCATGAGCATGTTGCCCAATCTTGGGAAAGAATGAAATTAATGATTCGCAATTTCCCTACTCATGGTTTGAATTTATGGATGAGCATACAAAGCTTTTATGCTGGATTGAATTTTGCTTCTAGAAATCTTTTAGATTCGGCCACGGGAGGCACGTCTATGGAAATCACTTTAGGAGATGCTACAAAACATCTTGATAATATTATGGCTAATTATTCTCAATGGCACACTGAAAGATCTACTAGTAAAAAAGTGCATGCTATAGAAGAAATTAATGTTTTGAGTGGAAAAATGGATGAACTTATGAAGTTGTTTGCTACTAAGAATACTCCTCTTGATCCCAATGATATGCCTTTTTCTACTTTTATTGAGAATAATAATGAATCTATGGATGTGAATTTTGTTGATAGGAATAGTTTTGGAAACAATGCTTATAGAGGAAACTTCAATCCTAGACCGTTCCCTAGTAATTCCTCTAATAATTATGGAAATTCCAACAATAATTCTTATGGTAATTTTAATAAGATGCCCTCTGATTTTGAGAATAGTGTGAAAGAATTTATGATCTCTCAAAAGAATGTTAATGCCTTGCTTGAAGAAAAATGGCTCAAAGTTGATGATTTAACTAGGAACATTGATAGACTATCGCTTGATGTTGATTCTTTAAAACTTAGATCTACTTATCTTAAGCATGATATCAAGAGTCTCTCAAAGCAATGAGAGTGTCCATTGATGAGTGCAAAGAAAGAACCTCTAGATTGCGTGCTAAGAAAGATTGTTTTATAAAGGTGTGTTCTTCTAGTTTCAATGAAGATCTTAAAGTTATTGATGTGTCCCCTATTAGATCTTTGTTTTGCAATATGAATCTTAATAATGATGGGACTGGAGATGAGTCAACTTTAGTTAAAAGGTGTCCCAATAATTTGGAGTTTTTAGATCTTGATGCTAAATTTGTTAAAAGTGGGATTGGAGAGGTCAAGACTTTAAATAGCATTGAACCCACTATGTTGGATTTCAAGGAATTTGATTATGATAATTGTTCTTTAGAAGGTTGTATTTCCTTGTTGCAATCCGTTGTGAATTCTCCTCATGCTTATAGTCAAAATAAAGCTTTTACCAAACATATCGTTGATACCTTGATGCAATCTTTTGATGAAAAACTTAATTTGGAAGTTTCTATACCTAGAAAAATTAATGATGAGTGGGAACCTACTATAAAGATTAAAATTAAAGATCATGAGTGTTATGCTTTGTGTGATTTGGGTGCTAGTGTTTCCACGATTCCAAAAACTTTATGTGATATTCTAGGTTTTCATGATCTTGATGATTTCTCTTTAAATTTGCACCTTGCGGATTCCACCATTAAAAAGCCAATGGTAAGGATCAATGATGTTCTCATTGTTGCAAATAGAAATTTGGTGCCCATAGATTTTATCGTTTTTGACATAGATTGCATTCTTTCTTGCCCTATTATTCTTGGTAGACCTTTTCTTAGAACGATTGGCGCGATTATTGATATGAAGGAAGGGAATATTAGATTACAATTTTCATTAAGGAAAGGCATGTAACACTTTCCAAGAAAGAAAATTAAATCACCTTATGAATCTATCATGCGGGCTACTTATGAATTGAGTGCCAAAGATGACACTACTTAGATCTATCCTCGCTTTTATGCCTAGCTAGGGGCGTTAAACGATAGCGCTAGTTGGGAGGCAACCCAATTTTATTTGTGTTTTTTGTTTTTGTTTTTGTTTAGTAATAAATTTGTGATGTACCTTCTGTTTAGATGTGTTTTTATGTTTTAATTAGTGTTTGTGCCAAGTAGAACCTATAGGATAACCTATGATGATAGTTAATTTGATTCTGCTGAAAAACAGAAATTTTGCATGCACGAAATTAGTTTTTTTAAATCATAGGAACGTGATTTTGCGTTGATTATTTTTGCTGTAGATTAATAGACAAATTTCCCAGGACTTACTATTTTCGTAGGATTTTTAGAGTTCCAGAAGTATTCATGGGTTACAGATTGCTACAGACTGTTCTGTTTTTGACAAATTCTGTTTTTCGTGTGTTGTTTGCTTATTTTAATGCATCTATGGATAGTATTAAGTGGTATGAACCATAGAGAACTTGGAATACAGTAGGTTTAACACCAATATAAATAAAGAATGAGTTCATTACAGTACATTATGTGGTGGTTTTGCTTTCTTTCACTAACGGAGCTTATGAGATTTTCTGTTGAGTTTTGTGTTGTGAAGTTTTCAAGTTTTGGGTAAAGATTTGATGAACTATGGAATAAGGAGTGGCAAGAGCCTAAGCTTGGGGATGCCCGTGGCACCCCAAGATATTCAAGAATAGCCAAAAGCCTAAGGTTGGGGATGCCCCCGGAAGGCATCCTCTCTTTCGTCTTCGTTCATTGGTAACTTTACTTGGAGCTATATTTTTATTCGCCACATGATATGTGTTTTGCTTGGAGCGTCGTGCATGATATAAGTTTTTGCTTTTTAGTTTACCACAATCATCCTTTCTGTACACACCTTTTGCGAGAAGCCCACTTGATTAGAATTTATTAGAATACTCTATGTGCTTCACTTATATCTTTTGAGCTTGATAGTTTTTGCTCTAGTGCTTCACTTATATCTTTTAGAGCACGGGGGTGGCTTAATTTTATAGAAATTCTTGATCTCTAATTCTTCACTTGTATTATTTTGAGAGTCTTTTAGAACAGCATGGTATTTGCTATGGTTATACAATTGGTCCTAGAATGGTAGGCATCCAAGTTGGGTATAATAAAAACTATCATAGGAAGTGAATTGGATGCTATGATCAATTTGATACTTGATAATTGTTTTGAGATATGGATGTAGTGATATTAAAGTCATGCTACTTGAGGTGATTATGAAAAATACTTGTGTTAAGGTTTGTGATTGCCGTAGCATGCACGTATGGTGAACCGCTTTGTGATAAAGTTGGAGCACAATTTTATTTATTGATTGTCTTCCTTGTGAGTGGCGGTCGGGGACGAGCGATGGTATTTTCCTACCAATCTATCCCCCTAGGAGCATGCGCGTAATACTTTGTTTCTGATAACTTGTAGATTTTTGCAATAAGTATATGAATTCTTTTGACTACTGTTGAGTCGATGGATTATACGCACTCTCACCTTCCACCATTGCTAGCCTCTCTTGTACCGCGTAACCTTCGTCGGTACCATACACCCACCATATACCTTCCTCAAAAAAGCCACCATACCTACCTATGATGGCATTTCCATAGCCATTCCGAGATATATTACCATGCAACTTTCCACCATTCCGTTTATATGACACGCATCATCATTGTCATATTGCTCTTTGCATGATCATGTAGTTGACATAGTATTTATGGCATGGCCACTTTCATAATTTGCATACATGTCTCTCTTGATTCATTGCATATCCCGGTACACCACCGGAGGCATTCATATAGAGTCATATCGTGTTCTAAGTATTGAGTTGTAATCTTGAGTTGTAAGTAAATAAGAGTGTGATGATCTTCATTATTAGAGCATTGTCCCAGTGAGAAAAGGATGATGGAGACTATGTTTCCCCCACAAGTCGGCATGAGAATTCGGACTAAAAAAAGAAAAGAAAAAGAGAGAAAGGCCAAAAAAAGAAAGGCCCAAAAGAAAAAAAAGAAAAAAAAAAAGAAAAAAGAAAAAAAAATGAGAGAAAAAGAGAGAAGGGACAATCCTTCCTTCCTTTTTACCACACTTGTGCTTCAAAGTAGCACCATGATCTTCATGATAGAGAGTCTCCTATGTTGTCACTTTCATATACTAGTGGGAATTTTTCATTATAGAACTTGGCTTGTATATTCCGATGATGGGCGTCCTCAAAATGCCCTAGGTCTTCGTGAGCAAGCAAGTTGGATGCACACCCACTTAGTTTCTTTTGTTGAGCTTTCATACATTTATAGCTCTAGTGCATCCGTTGCATGGCAATCCCTACTCACTCACATTGATATCTATTAATGGGCATCTCCATAGCCCGTTGATACGCCTAGTTGATGTGAGACTATCTTCTCCTTTTTTGTCTTCTCCACAACCACCATTCTATTCCACATATAGTGCTATGTCCATGGCTCACGCTCATGTATTGCGTGAAAGTTGAAAAAGTTTGAGATTACTAAAGTATGAAACAATTGCTTGGCTTGTCATCGGGGTTATGCATGATTAAATACTTTGTGTGATGAAGATAGAGCAACAGCCAGACTATATGATTTTGTAGGGATACCTTTCTTTAGCCATGTTATTTTGAGAAGACATGATTGCCTTGATTAGTATGCTTGAAGTATTACTATTTCTTATGTAAATATGAACTTTTACTTTGAATCATTTGGATCTGAACATTCATGCCACAATAAAGAAAATTACATTGAGAATTATGCTAGGTAGAATTTCACATCAAAAATTCTGTTTTTATCATTTACCTACTCGAGGACGAGCAGGAATTAAGCTTGGGGATGCTTGACACGTCTCCAACGTATCTATAATTTTTGGTTGTTCCATGCTATTATATTACCCATTTTGGATGTTTATGGTCTTTATTTTACACATTTATATCATTTTTGGGACTAACCTACTAACCGGAGGCCCAACCCGTATTGCTGTTTTTTTGCCTATTTCAGTATTTCGAAGAAAATGAATATCAAGGAGTCCAAATGCAATGAAACCTTCGGGAGCGTGATTTTTGGAACGAACGTGATCCAGAGGACTTGGAGTGCAAGTCAAGAAGTAGCCAAGGCGGCCACGGGGGTGGAGGGCGCGCCCACCCCTACAGGGCGCACCCCCCTATCTCGTGGACCCCTCGGGTGGCCACCGACCTACTTCTTCCTCCTATATATACCCACGTACCCCGAGAACATCAGTACAAGCCACGAAAACCTAGTTCCACCACCGTAACCTTCTGTATCCGCGAGATCCCATCTTGGAGCCTTCACCGGTGCTCCGTCGGAGGGGGAATCGACCACGAAGGGCTTCTACATCAACACCATAGCCCCTCCGATGAGTTGTGAGTAGTTTACCACAGACCTTCGGGTCCATAGTTATTAGCTAGATGGTTTCTTCTCTCTTTTTGGATCTCAATACCATGTTCTCCTCGATCTTCTTAGAGATCTATTCGATGTAACTCTCTTTGCGGTGCGTTTGTCGAGATTCGATGAATTGTGGGTTTATGATCAAGTTTATCTATGAGAAATATTTGAATCTCCTCTGAATTCTTTTATGTATGATTGAGTTATCTTTGCTAGTCTCTTCGAATTATGAGTTTGGTTTGGCCTACTAGATTGATCTTTCTTGCAATGAGAGAAGTGATTAGCTTTGGGTTCAACCTTCGGTGTCCTTTCCAAGTGACAACAGGGGCAGCAAGGCACATATTGCATTGTTGCCATCGAGGATAAAAAGATGAGGTTTATATCATACTGCATGAGTTTATCCCTCTACATCATGTCATCTTTCTTAATGCGTTACTCTGTTCGGATGAACTTAATACTCTAGATGCATGCTAAATAGCGGTCGATGTGTGGAGTAATAGTAGTAGATGCAGGCAGGAGTCGGTCTACTTGTCGCAGACGTGATGCCTATATACACGATCATGCCTAGATAATCTCATAATTATTCGCTTTTCTATCAATTGCTCGACAGTAATTTGTTCACCCACAGTAATACTTATGCTATCTTCAGAGAAGGCACTAGTGAAACATATGGCCCCCGGGTCTATCTTTTATCATACTAGTTAACCTGTTGCGCCAAATGGCGCAGAGACCTGCTCAAGACATGTTGTCGATGAAAATAATTTCATGCTGCAAGAACCTTCAACTAAATCATGCTATTTTTTAAACATGTTTATTACATTGTTAAATAATAGTCCGGGAAAAGGGGAACTTTGCATAATATGAATATGTTCAGTTTGAAAATATGGGCACTATGATGAGAGAGCAAAGTTGGCATGGTTGTATTTTTTTTAGAAAGTTTGAAAAGACGGTTATCATGATGAGAAACCTAGCCATGCATATTTTTCCTGCAAAGAAAGAGGGAAAAGGATAATAAACCTAAGGAAAAAGACATGGTTTAGTTGATTTTGTTACGCCAAATGGCACAGAAGCACGCTAAAACCATGTTTGCAATGAAAAACATATCCATGGTTTAAATATCGTATATAATGATATGAATATACACGACTTAACTTAAGTATAGATTCTAATTTAAAAAAAAATACATGTCTTGGTTTGAAAGAAATAAGATAGAATTTTCTTTCAAAATCTATACAAAGAGTGTTTTGAAAAGGTTGTCTTTCTCGGCAAAAATAGGTTTTAGCAACCACTTAGGCGTAAATAGGAAACTTCTCTGATTAAGGACAACACCTGAGATGAACCATCAGATTTACTGGAAAAAGTGTTGTAATCTTGTAACAAAGCAATGCCATATGTAAGCACTCTCAAGCAAAAAAATATTGTTGTTCATTTTAAGCATCAGCCATTACGCTTGCTAAAACAATAAATCAAGTACTACCATCAAGATATTGTACAAGTCAGAAACATGTTGAATCTCCAAAAAGGTCCATTCCAGTGTAGAAGCATCTGTCATAGAACAAATGGAAAACTACATCTGCACCTTCCAGCAGAGACTACGAAAGGAAGAGCTACACAAGAAAGGTATAGTGTTCTAGTTCTCAGTGGAGTCCAGTATTGTTGCTACCATTCTAGAGTAGAAGCATCTGCCGTAGAACAAAGCGGAGACATGTAATTCAGAAAAACTACATCATCCCCTTCTAGGGAAGACAACAAAAGGAAGAGCTACATAAGAAAGGTATAGAGTTCCAGTTCTATGGAGTCCAATACTGTTGCTATCATAGGCTTCCCGCTCCGCACCAAGCATAAGCAGCTCCAAAAAGGTTCCAATCCAGATGGGGCTCAGCATCATTCTGTAAGGTATTTCTCCATCAGTGATGCATCCTGTAGTTTAAAATAAACTCAGGTGAATCTACGACAAATATTAAAACTGCCTCATTATTTCATATCCAAGGCAGAAGAACTGGCAGGCTCAAACTATATTCTCTATAGTTATAATATAGGTTATCAAACGGCGAGAAATAGGCAGGCTAACTAATAACTTTGGGAACCAGACATAAAAGACGATTGCTGCAAAAAATACAGGCCATTGGATTAAAAAGAACTGGCAGGCTCAATCTATATTCTGTTTAGTACCCCAGCTCCCTTTCCAGCAGCAGAGTTTCTTAACTGCAAGTTTTGTTCTAGTCAGAAATGAATATTTGTTTTGTCTGTACAAACTGAAGGGATGCATATATAGATGGACAGCATAAAAAGCAGCACCACTTGTTCCTGGTCACTCAAGCCCGGACATCCTTATCATCCTTTTCTTCAACAGGAGGCGAAGAAGCATCAGCTTGACCACCAGAGCTCGCCTGGTGCATGAAAGAAAACCAGTGAAGAGGGAGACATGTGTAAATATGTGGGCATATAGCATAGCCGGCAGGGCACGGCGATTTGGTACAAAAGGAAACACAAACATGAGTGCAATTAAGTAGTTATAAGCATATTATAGTTCTCTGTTTCAGAAGACATACCTTGGGGTTGTAGCTTGAAGGAGACCAGTACTGAGCTTCGAAGTAAGGTAGTTAGAAAGAATCTAAATAATATGCTGGCCTGCAGACTGAGTAAATAGCATAGTAGGAATCAAAGAAATCGCAATGTTCTTGGACAGAAAGATCTCCTATAGGCCATCATACATTCATAGTTATTGTCATGAACGAAAAGTCCATATAAACCTTGCAAAATACGCAAGACCTGTAGAGCAGCCTACTCATAGCCATTCATAAAACCACACAAAGCCGAGCTCAGAAAAAATCTCTTTATGGCACTGGAGTAGAACCGTCCCCTGGGAGCTCGAGTTCTACACCAGCAAGAACAGAACCGTTGTCTACAACCTCACACATACACGAAAGCGACGGCAAAGCACACCGAGCTACCTCAGTCTCCAAAACAAGTATAACAACGGAAACAAGTGCATAGATCCTGCTCACACGCATACACGAACTGTAAGTAGCAAGAGAAGAACACCACATAATGCCCTGCCGTATCCAAAATATTTGAACGATCAGCATGGCAGACACCATAATAATATTTAAACGATCATGAAGGCAGATATCATGATATAGCAGATAGTGAAAGTAAAATACACACACATGTAAAAAGGAGAACAACAAACCTTGGTGAGTCGAATGGAGACGTAGCGGCAGAAGAGATCGCACATCCTACGAAACGCACAGAAAACAACCGATAAGAACACAATGATACACAGGCAAGCAATAAACATGCATGAGGCCATATATGCATTTTGTTATGGAATGGTCTGAATCATAAATACCATACCAGGAAAGGAACTCACACAATCAGGAATATACACCAAGAGGAAGGACTAAAGGAAAAAATGAAGTCAATAAAAATATTAACACATAAAGGTCAATCAGTACTAAGAAAAGGGGTCGGCAATAGATGTACAGCCGAACTGAACTAAATTTTGGGGCTAAATGGCACGAACACATCTATTTAACTGCTGCAGCACTTTGAGTTGAAAACGAAAGGGTGGCTCATTAACTAATTAATGCAGGAAACTACTATCACAATATATCAATAACCATCACCAGGCTCAATATGTATTATTAGTTGGACTATAGAAAATGGGAAATATGGTCTTGTCTATTGTGATTCAACAACTGGGATTCTAACCATTGTGTGGGAAGAATGATACAATTTTGGAGCATACAGGGCGTCAACATCTCATTCATGCGATCTCATAAGTATTCTCATTCAGGATCATCTAACAAGAAAATAGATGTAAACTTCTTTCAGGCACAAATATACCTAAACAAAGAAATCTCATACATATATCCATGTAAGGAAAAAAAAGTAGCAGCACCAGATATAGAAGGGTACATGGAGACAGGTTGATATGTAAGGTCAGAATTGGAGAGATGGATGAATCATAAAATTTGTATCTTGCCAGCTAAATATTCTGTGACTAATGAGTCCTTGAAAAGAATAGTGTCCTCCCAGATAATGAATAACAATCTGCACACTTCAGAAGAAATTTAGATGAGGGAACCCAAAAAAACGCTTTAGATGTGTGCATTCATGGAAAAGGAAGAAATCACATACGCGGGTTGAAGGAGGAGCTCACGTGGACCTGGTGCTTTACCGTAGTAGAGGGCACGACACACTCAAGAGAGGGCTGGGTTCGAAGAGAAGAGGAGGGGGCGGCCGCTGAACTCGCCACCAGTGACGGCACAACTACCTCTCTTGAGCGTCTGGGCTGCATTAGAGGAGACATGGCTGAGGCAGTGTGTCAGGCTAACCAGCAGCTGTTCCAGTTGCCACGGTCGACCCCGCCTCCTTGCTCCTGCTGCTCCGGCCGGCTAGCCTCCCTTCCACAGCCGACCCCGCCTCCTTGTTCCTGCTGCTCCGGCCGGCGAGCCTCCCTCCATGGCCGACCCCCCCCCCCACCCTGCCTCCTTGTCGTACTAAATATTAGAAGACATGTAACAAAGAGAAAAAAGTTATTTTGTTACGCCAAATGCAAAGTTATTTTGTCGTGGAAAGAGAAAAAAAGATGAACAATTAGAAGACATGTAACAAAGAAAACATATGGTAGAAGACGAACTGCATTATTACATAAACAGAAAGAAACAAGTCTGTGGTATATAATTATTATGATAAACACAACTCTTCATTTAAATAGAGAAGCCATGCATTACTACATGCAATCACACAGTTAGGCAAGAAAATAGCCTAGTCACACTCATGTTAAGTGATCACATGGTATCAATATAGCAGCGATATGTAGAAAGTGTGTCTTAATTATACAAAGTAGATTCAGATACTAATGGTGTACTCACAGCATGGACATCTGAAGTCCACTCAATGATTTCCCATTTGGTTTTGATGTTCCTAGTTGGATCAAGAGGGTTGTGCTTCTGGAAAGAGATAGGCAAGTATATGTAGTATCTCACATTAATTCATGATTTGGTTACATGCATGTCAACACATACTTTTTCACATCAGCTACCAATTTAAATGAAAATAGCCAAAAAAAACTCAGTAGGAAAACTAACAGAATGCAGACCAAGATTTACTTGGTATTAGAAAAAATCATACAGATTCAATCTTTGCTCAATGAAAACTGAGGAAGAACTCTATAACTATCCTAATCTGCACTGATCATTGCATGATATCAATAGTCCTCTTTTACAGAACTAAATTTGGACAACCATGTAAGCTCTAAACATTGTTCTTGATTAAAAGGACAAAAGGATAAACAAATGGAATAAGTCACACATTGTAATTTGGAACAACTGGTTCAACTTCTATAATTAGACCCTGCTAACAAATGATTTATTGGATAATTTGGACCGTTGTACAAAATTTAAGAGTGGAACTAATTGTTCAGTTTCTAATTTTTTTACTTGGCACATCCACTGAATAAGGTGAGCTCATTCTCTGAAGCAAATAAAAAATGCTTGGGAAAATGCTAGCATGTTAAAGATCAAGTTGGAAGAGTAAGGTCTAAATGGCATCTCCCTTTTTCTAAAAGGCAAAAGATCTTACTGGCCTCGTGACTGAATAAGATGTGTAGATGAAGACACCATGCACATGAAGCTGCTCAATACAACTTAAATGAATTCACTAACTTGAAGTAACAATGAAGAAAGAAGAAAGGATTCATAAAATGCAGATTCTCTCTTCTTTGAACATATTACATGACTCGACATCTTCTTGCAGGAAAGGAAAAAAAGCAAAGAAGGATAAAATAAGAAAAAAGCCATGAACAGAGCATCGATTACTACACGATATCAGTATACCACCGCCATAGTACTACACCGTCTAATTACTACACGATTAACCGAGTGAAGAAAATCATTGCAGCATGAATCACACGGACCATACAAAACTATTAATGAAATGATTTCTACATTAACAAATCATGAATAAACAATTTCATATAAAGGAACCAGCTTGTTTCAAACCTGCAAAATGAAATATATATCTATATTCCCAGCGAGCAGCTGCTATGGTGTGGTAATAACCTGATGTTAGGAATACATCTATATCCCCAGCGAGCAATCGTGGTGCAGATACGTAGTTAGCTTTAGCCTATACAAAATTTATAGAGTGAGCTAGTTGGTGTCAGTTTTTTCATTACCATCTGGGGCAGTGGGTTTGTCCATTTTCACATAGTTCACACCTTTCTTCTTCCTCGACAGCAAGCAAACCCAAAGGAAGCCGAGTACCACGACCAATGCAACGGCCTTGGTGGACATGAACCAATCACAGCGCAATTGAGAAAGTGTGGAGTTTTGTTGTTGCTGGTCGGAGAAACACCTACTTGGTGACCAAAAGAAATGACGCACATCAGTTAATCACACATTCTACCAATTTTCAGAAAGTAGTCCCCAGATTATACTCAAAAGCATGGTTAACTGAAATTTGGTAGCTAACCACACACAGAAGCACATAATGGCACCATGTGGTTATAGCAGGCAAAAGGAAGGACTGCCAGTACTAATTGCTCAGATACTAATTTTTTACTTGGCACATCCACTGAATAAGGTGAGCTCATTCTCTGAAGCACATAAATCAGTGCTAAGGAAAAGGCTTAGAAACAGTAGCAACAAGTCAAAGATCAAGTTGGACAGAGTATTGTCGCTTCTGAACTTAAACCAAGCAAACTAACATGGCCCACAAATAAGAGTTTAGCACATTATTTTGCAGACCTTTAACTTGCAAACCATACATATAAAGTGTAAGATTACTACATCCTCTACAATACTCAGTGATGGCATACATGACAAACAAAAGAACGTGTAGGAAACACTACCATTCTGCATAGCAGAACTACTATCCATTCCATTCATCTGGATGTAGAAGAATTACTTTTCTATCTTGCCAGTTCACTAATCAGTACAAAAATGTGACGTTGCTGAAGCCAGCAGCTTGCTTATCTTCATGATAGCTCCAATGATCCACACTTTAAAAACAAAATGCAAGGCATTATTAACTCTGTATCATTGCTAATACACCCATCTTAGTGCTTATACACCCAGCCTAAAATATGAGAAGAGCAAAAACAAGAATCTGCATACGGAATGACAATTAGATTGGTCTGAAAGCTCCCTTCCCCAATTCGAATTTTGTTCTCTTGCACACACATCAGACCAACACATATGATCTGAAACAAGAGGAACAGCGGGCTAGATACCTTGGAGACAATCCATTGCGTCTGGACCTCGAGGTCAGCAAGAGAGCACGTTTTGTGTGGTAGCCACAAGCATCTGGCTGTCGATCTCTGACTCAGGCCACCACAATCGATGGAGAAAACCCTCATCTCAGCCTGGGAGCAAGGTGAAACATCAACTACTGTAACTACCTCTCATTGATGAGATGGGAGAAGAAGCTCACCCAGTAGCAGAAAGGAAGGTGATAACCAGAGGGATGACAAGCTCCACCCCACCTCGTCGTCCTCGTCCTTGGCCAGGCGATGAACGCAGGAACACCCTCTTCAATCCCCGCGTCCTCGCCCTCTTCCTCGGCCAGCCCTCTTCCTAGGTGTTAGGCAGTGGGGAAGTGGAAGAAGAAGGATCCAGGAGTGGATCGAGCCGCCACCAACCACCAGGTCGCACCTGACCTCGCCAGCGCCGGTCGGTGACCCTCTCCCGTCCGCCGCCGGGCCTCCCTCCTCTCCTTCCTTCTCTCCCTCTCTCCCATCTTCTCTCTCCTGCAGGGACCGATCCATGTGGTCACCCTTTGCCGCCGCCACCGGAGAGGCTCGCCTCCACGGCCGCACGCCTTAGATCCGGCGGGAGGAAAAGGAGGAAGCGACTCACACTGTCCTGTTCTCCGACGGTGGCGACATGCGCGCGAGCGATGGGAAGGCAAGGAGGAGAAAAAGGCGAGGTGGTGGAGGAGGAGCCGAGGGCGACGGCGGCGTCGTTGGCCGAGCACACGCACGGAAGGGAGAGGGAGGGGTGCAGCGGCTCGTGGGGATCGAGGGGAAGGAGACAGGAGGCTAGGGTTCCTCGTTTGGTGGCTGGGGTGGGGCGAGAGCCGCGAGACACCGGTGATTGGGTGCGGACCGCCCGAGCTGATTGTGCAAATCCTCCTGCACGCCGAAACAGCCAACCCAGCCAACGAGCGCCCGGCGTGAGCCCACTTGTCCTTGGACTACGAAAATGACCGTGAGGTAAAATTAGGTTTGACTGCAGGTGAAGATCCAACGGTTCAAACACTCTAGATGGGCAGATCGAACGGCTGACGAAGACCGAATCGGGGGAACCTCCTGGAGGTGAGTTGGCTAGCCTATTTTTTGTTTCAAATAAGCTTTCAATATAGTTTTATTTGCATCTTTACTTTTCCAATCTATATTATAAAATACCAAAAATATATTTATCTTATTATACTATCTCTATCAGATCTTACTTTCGCAAGTGGCCGTGAAGGGATTGACAACCCCTTTATTGCGTTGGTTGCGAGTTCTTTGTTTGTTTGTGTAGATGCGTGGGACTTTTGAGGAGCCTTCTACTGGATTAATACATTGATTCTCAAAAACTGAGGGAAATACTTACACTACTATTGTTGCATCACCCTTTCCTCTTCAAGGAAAACCAACTCAAGCTCAAGACGTAGCAAGCATCATCAACACCGTCATCACGCCGTCGTGCTGACGAAACTCTCCCGCAAAGCTCTGTTGTATCGGAGTTCGTGGGACATCATCGAGCTGAACGTGTGTTGAACTCGGAGGTGTCGTACGTTCGGTACTTGTATCGGTCGGATCGTGAAGACGTACGACTACATTAACCGCGTTCTGCTAACACTTCCGCTTTCGGTCTATGAGGGTATGTGGACTCACTCTCCCCGCTCGTTGCTATGTATCACCATGATCTTGCGTGTGCGTAGGAAATTTTTTAAAATTACTACGTTCCCTAACAGTGATATCAGGGTCAGGTTTATGCATAGATGTTATATGCACGAGTAGAACACAAGTGAGTTATGGACGATACAAGTCATACTGCTTACCAGGATGTCATACTTTGGTTTGGCGGTATTGTTGGATGAAGCGGCCAGGACCGACATTACGCGTACGCTTACGCGAGACTGGTTCTACTGATGTGATTTGCACATAGGTGGCTGTCAAGTGTCAGTTTCTCCAACTTTAGTTGAATCAAGCACTACTAGGAAAATGGCTATAGATGGGATTGACACTAATGGCGCACCAGAAAGATGGTGCGCATTAGTATATACTAATGGCGCACCACAATCTGATGCGCCATTAGAGTTTAAACAACTAATGGCGCACCATGCTACGGGTGCGCCATTAGTATCAATTTTTTTTAACTAGTGCGCCTGTCCAAACATACTAATGGCGCATCCCGGCGAAGTGCGCCATTAGTAGTTGTAACTACTAATGGCGCACTAGGCAGCAGGTGCGCCATTAGTATAGAATTTTTTTTTGAACTAGTGCGCCTATCCAAACATACTAATGGCGCATCCTGCCCAAGTGCGCCATTAGTAGTTGTAACTACTAATGGCGCACCAGGCAGTGGGTGCGCCATTAGTATAGGATTTTTTTTTGAACTAGTGCGCCTATCCAAACATACTAATGGCGCATCCTGCCCAAGTGCGCCATTAGTAGTTGTAAGTACTAATGGCGCACCATGCAAGAGGTGCGCCATTAGTAAGTGGGCAGCAACAAGATATTTGGGACAGCCTCTCCTACCCACACACTCACTTTCTCCCCACTTCATTCTCTCCACCTCCTCCTTGTCTCGGGTGCCTCCTCTTTTTCACCTCATTTCCACCATAGATTCATTCAAATTAAGTGGTTAAATTACCTTGTTTTAATAGGTAAGTAAGGGGGGAAGCTATATTTAGGTTGTTCTCCTTACAACAATGTGCACATGCACTTTTTACGGCCTAGCTAGATCTATGTATGTTCGTGGTGTTGCATATGTTTGTGGTGTTGCATATGTGTTTGTGTTTGGAGGTGTACCGGTATTTGATATGCGATAGTTGCCAATATTTTGCCGGAATGTTGATTCATTTCCGTTTCGGCGAGAATTTTGGCATTAAGCATTCTTTTTGGTCCTATTTTTAGGGAAGGTCATGCCAAATTTTTGTTTGGTTCTAAAATATCGTTTTGCTCTACCCCGCAGGCGACCATGGTCCGCACGATGACCGAAGGCATCGTGAATAGGTTTTTGAGGTCCGCGAAGGCCGAGATGCTTCAAAAGAACGAGACGGAGATAAGATGTCCGTGTCGAAGATGCAAGCTGAAGAGCCTTATTGCGGACCCGGATTCCGGGCAGGTGCGGGACCACCTGCTGTTGCGTGGTTTCATGGATGGCTATCGGTGGCAAGGTGATGAAGATGACTACGAAGTCGTCCATGCGGGCCGGGCAAGAAATGAGGAAGGGCAGCAAGACAACCACCGCGGCTCGGGCGGGCGAGAAGACGAAGAATCCCCAGGAGATGATCACGACTGTGATGCTGTACACAGTCATCATGTAGAAGATGCAGGACATGATGATGAGGAAGATGCCGGAGCAGGCGACGGGCATGATCATGAAGATGATGATGCCGGCGGAGCAGACGACGCTGGACCATCGATGGGCTGGGTGCAGGACCCTCATATTCAAGAGCTGCTTCTCAAGCAGACGGATAACGCAAGAGCTGCCGCCCGAGAGAAAGCCAAGATGGATCAACTTGAGTTAGACGCGGTTACTCCATTGTATGAAGGATGCAGGCCCGAGGATACCCGCCTGAAAGTAACGCTCATGGCCCTGGAGATGAAGGTAAAACACAAAATGACCGACGCATGCTTCGACGAGAACATGTCATTCTGGCACGAACGTCTTCCCAAGGGGAACAAGTGCCCGACCAGTTTGGAGGAGGCGAAGAAAATCGTGTGTCCTCTGGATTTACCGCACGTGAAATACCATGTGTGCATGAACAATTGCATCATTTATCGGGACGAGCACGCGGAGTCTACAATATGTCCGGTGTGCGGTGTCACTCGATACAAGAAGAGGAAGAAAGCTCCTCGAAAAGTGGTGTGGTACTTTCCGATCACTCCTCGTCTGCAGCGGTATTTCGCGGATCCTAAGGTAGCAAAGCTCCTACGTTGGCACGCGGATAGGGAGGAGAAGAAGCGAGAAGATGACGCAAATGATCCGGAGATAGATAAAAAAGACAAGATGCTGAGTCACCCTAAGGATGCGAGCCAGTGGCAAGCATTGAACTTCGAATACCCAGAATTTGGGAACGATCCAAGGAACATCGTGCTGGGCGCGAGCACCGATGGAGTCAATCCGTTTGGCAGCCAGAGAAGCACACATAGCACCTGGCCTGTGTTTGTGTGGATGTACAACCTTCCCCCCTGGTTGTGCATGAAGAGGAAGTACATTCACATGAGTATGCTAATTGAAGGGCCGAAACAACCAGGGAACGACATCAATCTGTATCTGGGGCTGCTGAAAGAGGAGCTTGACACGCTGTGGAAAACGCCAGCCAATACGTGGGACGCCGCAGAGAAAGAATATTTCCCTATGAGAGCCGCACTGCTCACGACGGTGCACGACTATCTCGGTTACGGATATCTTGCGGGGCAGGTAGTCCACGGATTTTCTGGATGCGTAAGGTGCATGGATGACACAACGTATCGCCAGCTAGATAGAGATCCCGGGTCTTCGAAAACCGTGTTCATGGGACATCGAAGGTGGCTTCGCGACGATGACCCGTGGAGGAAACGCAAGGATCTGTTCGATGGTGAAACCGAACCCCGAAAACGCCCGTGTACGAGGAGCGGCGAGGAAATAGACAAGCTGTTGAAAAATTGGAAAGACTGCCCACTGCCGGGAAAGAAGCAAAAGGCGCCAGAGCCGGGAAAGAAGCGAAAGGCGCCAGAGCCGCTGCTGAAGGTATGGAAAACGAGGTCTGTTTTCTGGGACTTGCCGTACTGGAAGATCCACCGTGTGCCTCACAGCCTTGATGTCATGCATATCACGAAGAACGTGTGCGAGAGTCTGCTTGGTACCCTGCTCAACATGCCAGAGAGGACCAAAGATGGGCCGAAAGCAAGGGCAGACTTGAAATCAATGGGCATCAGGCAGGAGCTTCACGCTATATATGATGATGATGATGATGATGATGATGATGATGATGATGATGATGATGATGAGGCGAAGCAGGACACAGAAAGTCGTCGCAAAGGCAAAAAGGCCAAGAAGACCGGAAATGACTACCCTCCCGCGTGCTTCACTCTAAGTCAGGAGGAGATCGAGCAGTTTTTCACCTGCCTCCTAGGAGTAAAACTTCCTTACGGTTACGCGGGGAAGATAAGCAGATACCTAGACCCAGCGAAGCAGAAGTTCAGCGGGATGAAGTCTCACGACTGTCACGTGCTGATGACGCAGATACTTCCAGTTGCAATCCGTGGGATCATGGACGCGCACGTCCGTGAAACGCTATTTGGCCTATGCAACTTCTTCGACGTCATCTCTCGGAAGTCGATTGGCGTGAGGCAACTCAGAAGGCTACAGGAAGAGATCGTGGTGATACTATGCGAGCTTGAGATGTACTTCCCGCCCGCATTCTTCGACGTTATGGTGCATCTGCTGGTCCATATAGTGGAGGATATCATCCAACTCGGGCCGACGTTCCTGCACAGCATGATGCCGTTCGAAAGGATGAATGGTGTCATCAAAGGATACGTTCGCAACATGTCACGTCCAGAAGGAAGCATAGCCAGGGGCTTTCTGACCGAAGAGTGCATCTCCTACTGCACGAATTATCTAGGCATCGAGAACCCCGTTGGTCTGCCCGTCAACAGGCACCTCGGCAGGCTCGCTGGATGGGGTCACCGTGAGGGTCGCCGCGAAATGCATGTCGACTTCGAGGGTCGACTCGCCGACTTTGAAAGAGCAAACCTAGTCGCGCTACAACACATAGACGTGGTCGATCCTTGGTTGGTAGAGCACAAAACCTTTATTAAAAAGACGTACAATGACCGAGGCCAACAGAGGACGGACGGAGATATACTCAAAGAGCACAACTCATGTTTCACGCGTTGGTTCAAGCATAAGCTTCTGTCGTACCCTTTACATGAGGATTCTTCCGCGGAAGAACAACTCATATTCGCCTTGTCACAGGGCGCCGAGCACAACCTGATGACCTATGAGGCGTACGATATCAACGGCTACACATTCTACACCGAGGCCAAGGACATGAAGAGCGATGGTTATCAGAACTCCGGGGTAACGATGGAATCCTACACCGGTAACGACAAGGACAGATACTACGGAAGGATCGAGGAGATCTGGGAGCTGAGCTACGCTGGAGAGAAGGTCCCGATGTTCCGTGTCAGATGGGCCAAGAACGTCATAAAAGAAGACCGGTATTTCACCACCATGGTTATACCCGAAGCCAAATCCAAGACCGCGGGCGCAAACGTCACCGCGAAAAATGAGCCATGGGTACTGGCTTCCCAAGTGGACCAATGCTTCTTCATTACCGACCCGCCAAAGCCCAGTCGTGTTGTCGTGAGGAGAGGCAAAAGGAAGATCATCGGAATGGATGGAGTAGCCAATGAGCAAGACTTCGACAAGTACGGCGACCCGAGGATCGAACATGACGACGATGATGAAGTAGCAGCATACACCACAAGAAGAAGCAGGACCACCCTACCTAAAGGACGTCCGTTCCACAGAAGAACTCCATTTGCGAAAAAGAAGGGCAAGAAGATTGTGAACAGATAGCTAGCTAAGATCGATTGTATTTAAATCGTAGCCTTCATTTCTCGATTGTATTTCATGGGTACTTTTTGAACTATCATGAATATTTTTAAATTTCATGGACACTCGATCTCGATCCCCCTCCATCTCGATCGCTATCCCACCTTGCCAGATCCGGCCCCCCTCGCCGCCGAGCACCCCCCAGTCCACCGGCCGCCGCCGCCGACCCCCCGCACCCTCGATTCCCCTACCCAACCGCCGCCGCCGACCCCCCGCACCCCGCGCACCGTCTTATAAAAAAAATTAGTATCAAACAGCTTTTTAAATGCTACTGTCTTATAAAAAAATATTACTGTTATTATTTAAACAAGTTTGAACATATTTAAACACAAATAAGTATCAAACAGCTTTTTAAATGCTAAAAAAAATTGTGGAGCCCACCTCGATCCCCCTCCATCTCGACCGCTATCCCACCTCGCCAGATCCGGTCCCCCTCGGCGCCGAGCACCCCCCAAGTCCACCGGCCGCCGCCGCCGACCCACCGCACCCTCGATTCCCCTACCCAACCGCCGCCGCCGACCCCCCGCACCCCGCGCACCGTCTTATAAAAAAATAAGTATCAAACAGCTTTTTAAATGCTACTGTCTTATAAAAAAATATTACTGTTATTATTTAAACAAGTTTGAACATATTTAAACATAAATAAGTATCAAACAGCTTTTTAAATGATAAAAAAAATTTGTGGAGCCTGGGAGTCGAACCCAGGACCTCCTGGTGTGAGAACTGGCTACTGACCAGTCGAGCTAGTAGAGGGGACTTGGTGTGGATCAGGTCAGGTGGGAGATAACCTGTTGGCTCGAGCAGAAATCAAAAAAAAATACTAATGGCGCACCAGGGTGAGGTGCGCCATTAGTGTGGATATACTTATGGCGCACCGGGGGGTGGTGCGCCATTAGTATTGTGCCCCCATCCATATTTTTCCTCCCCGGCCCTCGATCCCCTTCTCGCCCTCGCCCTCGATCCCCTTCCCCTCTCCTCTCCTCTCCCGACGCCGCTGCCCCCGCCTCGACCGCCCCGACGCCGCGACGCCGCCCCGACGCCGTGAGACGCCGCGACGCCGCCCTCTCCTCTCCCGACGCCGCCGCCCCGCCGCTTTCCCCACGGAGAAGGAGGAGGAAGAGGGGGCGCTCGCCGTTGACCTCGCCCGGCCGACTCCGGTGGCCAGGCCGACTCGCCATCGCCCCGCCGCCCTCGTCGCCGGTGGCCCGGACGCCGCCCCGTCCACACCACCGTCGCCGGAGCACCCACACCACCACCCGGACCTCGTCGCCCCCGTGAGCTCCCCCTCCTCCTCTCCCCCTCTCCCCCTCGCATCCCCCGTGAGCCCCATCTCTATTTCTTCTTGTCACCAGCACCACCACCACCAGCAGACCTGCATATCACGTGAGAACATTTTAGTCATTTATATACCAACTGTTGCAGCAAAACAGAATTGCAACTATTTTTGCCTGAAAGTAGAAGACATGAACATGGTCAGAAAAAAGAAAAACCTAAAGAACACTTTGCATTTTGGATTCTGCATTAATTCTGTGTTTTCTGTATGCACTTCGATTGTTAACTTGACATACATTGCTAGCAAAGTACTATTTCAATTGAGCGTGCGACCAATGCCCTCGACTAGATGCATGTCAGGCGAGGGCCTCGATTTCTACTAATCCTTTTGACTGGCTTTAATTGTTTTGGTCCTGATGGGCACTATTTTTCTGCACACAAGGGAGAGTTCCTTAGCTTAACCAATAAAGATAATGTGTGACATAAGCAAAAAATATGATACACAGTAGATATTTGGGGCTGGAATGAAGAGTCCACAATTCTTACAAATGATACAAGTCAAATTCAGTACTTGGAAGAAAAAGTTGTGAGATCAAATAGCAGAAGGCAACTTAACGTAGTATTCCCTCCGATCCAAAATAAGTATTGCAGTTTTGAACCGGGGTTAGTTCAAAACTGCGACACTTATTATAGATCGGAGGTAGTATTATTTAGTCAGCAAGCCAAGTTTAAGTTCTGCAGAAGTTGGCAACAGCTTAAATTAGTGCTGAAAGCGTGCTTATAAAGCGTGCTTAACATTGTTTTGCCACAGAGCCAACTCAAAACTCTGATCAATTGAAATAGTACTTTGCTAGCAATGTATGCCAGTTGCCATTTTGGATTCTGCATCAATCATTTTTATTCATATGATTCATTTGTATTAGGTTTTGGCAGATATTGTTAACTTGACTTGAGACCATCCCGCACACAGGTGTGACTCTTATAATCATACAACCATCTGTAATTCAATCAAGCAAAACCTAATGAACATGGTCAGAAAAATAATGTTCATAATATAAATGGTGAGTCAGAGTGGTTACACACCTCATCTTCCTAAGGACACTTGACATCTCCTCTCTCTTCTTCTTTGCTCTCTTGTGAGTACCAAGCTTTCTCTTGGCGACCTTGAGTGCACGCTTGTCCTTTCCAACCTTAAGAAGCTCAGTGATACGTTTCTCATAGGGAGCGAATCCAGCAACCTCCCTAATCAAGTTCCTGACAAATTGCACCCTCTTGGTACCTTTCTGCAAAATATGCCAAGATAACATTGTAAGAATAACTGCAAACTGGATAGACATGTTATAATAATTCAGCTGAGCATATAGGAGCATGTAAGTTAACTTTGTTTCAGCTTCACACAAGTTACAATTCGCTAAAAAAAGCCAGCTAGAATAGCCAAATAACAATTTGGTCCCAAACACAGCAAGGTCCTATTTTACTTTCAACATGACCTGACAACATGACCTGACAATAGTTCAGTTTACAGCTGAGGACAAAGATTTTGTGCAGGACAAGGCTATTTGTTATCGATCAAATAAATGATTTAGAAACCATCAATAAGTAGGACTAGTGATTTATTATGAAGTTGCTTGGGTTTATTATGAAGTACTTTGATCATGTCTCTTTATTTGTACTGCTGCTAATATACTTTATATGATGATGAAGTGCTACTGAGTTGTGTGCAAATTTCGTTAAATCAGTGATGTGTATGTGTGCTGTCAGTTATGTGTATGTGCTTATTTTAATCCAGTGAAATATGGCACTGAACTGTAGCTAGCTAAACGGTAGTTTTGCTTAAATTGGTGAAATTTGGCACTGAAATGTAGCTAGCAATGCAAATATCTCAATGAATTCAGCTCTGTTTTCTGTGTGAAACTGTTGTTGTTAAATGAAGCCACATTCCAGTCCACATGCCAATGTATTTTCCATGTTGTGATGGAGGCCTTTTTTGCCTTGTCCACCCGAGAGGCCCTTGAGTTTGCTGGAATGTCGATTAACTTCCGTTCCAGCAAATTCGGGTACTCCATATGTCCTATTTTCAGCAAAGGTCATGCTGAAATTTTCCGTGAATTTTAGCATGACTTTGCTAAAAATAGGACATATGGGGTACTTGTGACTAATGCATGGGCCGGGGTATCTTAGTAGTTAATTAAGTAGGATCAAGTGCCCCGGCGTACTTGTGACTAATGCATGGCTTTTAGGGTGCCTCGGTGTCGATAAAAACCGAAATGATGAAAAGTTAGGCTTTTAGGGTGCCTTGGCGTCGAAAAACCCTCAATGATAAAAGCTTAGATTTTAGGATGCCTCGGTGTCGACAAACCCTAAATGATGAGACCATGATCTTGTTCCTTGACAATAACCAACTTTTTGACCAAACTTTGTTTCTATTTAGAGAGAAACATGGCCCACAACGATGAGGCCGGGGGTTCGGGCGGCAAGGCATTCTGGGAGCTGTCCCAGGAGATGGAGGAACAACCTCACTTGTATGAGGCCGCCGCCTTCCCCACCGATCCTGAGACCACGGATGGTGCCGCCGAGGATGACCACACTGATGCCACCACTGATGGTGCCGCCGAGGATGCCACCACTGATGATGGCGGCGCACGCACAGATAGCAGCCAGCCGAAGAGGCAACGGAAGGACCGGCGCCCGATCGTGCTCCGCACCCTCAAGGAGGAAGTTACTGAAGTGGACTCCAACGGGAATCCAACGGCGCCCGAACGAATAGTCAAGGGGTACTCGCTTCAGCTCGGGTGCATTGTCCGGAGCACCGTCTCGATCAACACCGAGAACCTGAGGCATCCTGACCGGGGGAATTTGCGCCACCTCCTCTTCACGAAGCTGCACGAACGATACAAGTTCCCCGCTGAATTCGAAAACACAAGCCTCAAAGGGAATAAAGTGAACAATGCTGCCCTCACGAAGATGAGCAAGGCCCTGTCTACTTGGAAAAGCAATGTGAAGAGAATGATCGAGAAAGGTGAGAGTTATGAGAAGATCAAGGAGAAAAATCCTTCGATCACCGAAGATGACTACAACGACTTCAAGATCAATTGCTCGAGCACCGCAAGCTCCCAATCAAGTGAGTGGGGGAAACAAATGCGGGAGCTGAACATAGGGGAACACACACTCGGTCCCGGCGGTTACAGAGTGGCGGAGCCTATATGGGACAAGGAGGAGGCGGACCGTGCCGAGCAAGGCCTACCGCCCCTCTTCGATAAATACGGTGACAAGCAGACCAGGAACTTTGTCAGGGCCCGGTACAAGAAGGACCCGAAAACAAAGGAGCTTACCACGGATCCGAAGACCAGGCAGCTTGAGCTTGTTCTGGTAAGGAATACACCCCCGCGTAATTAGCTCCATATGGTTGCATTCTAATTAATGAAGCCGAATTTCTAAATGGTTCACATTCCTTCCGCAGGCGACTGAAAGCAGTAGCGCGGGGTCGACTCAGAGCAACCCTTGGGACACCACTCTAAATAGGGGGTTGAATATAATGAAGAACAAGGATAAGCTCAGTAAGCCGACGTCAGCTGGTCGTGTGGCCGGCAAAGGCTTGTCGACAAAATGGGGGTCATACTATACCGCTGGTGTGCGGAAGGAGAAAAAGACCAGCTCGGAAAGCCAGGCGCGAGAGGTTCAAGAACTCAAGGCACAGGTGGCGCGGATTCCGGAGATTGTCCAAGAGCAAGTGGAACAACGACTCGGAGCGACGATCACCGCCCTTGTGCCTACCTTGATCTCGGGGTTGAGTGCGTGGATTGCGGGCGGCCAACAGGGGCCGCCCCCGATTCCTAGCTTCACGGCCAGCAACTCGCATAATGCGATGGCGGGGCCATTGGTGCCTCCGGCGGAGGCGGCATTGGTGTCTCCGACGCCGGCACGGGAGCTTAATGCACCCGGGTGTATGCCGGCCGGCACCTCTTCAGCAAGCGGCCGCTCCGTCAACTGCACGCCCGCCGTTGGCGGTGCCTCGACATTAGCCGAGCTCGACGCCATCATCACGGTAACTAATTAAGCCTCTCTCGGCCGAGGACTTCATCTCCTTGCCTTTGACTGGGCATCCCTGACGCCCTACATGTTTTCGCAGGGCGCCGCCGACGTTCCGTGCACTCTCCTCCACTTCGTGAACAACGAGTTGGTCGATGTCGCCAAGGGCAAAATCGTTCAACCGGGCAACCCCTTGTTCCACGGTACCCAGATGCCACCCAACTTGTTTAGGGTTCAACTGGTTCGGGTGCTGCCAGGCTGCGACGACTTGTTACCTCCGATTCGACCCGTCGGGGCCGACGATGATGACGTGATGACCCTCAGCGCCTGCCTGAGCTGGCCCCTGCTTTGGCCGAAGAGCCAGATTCGTTTGGGGGCGGGGGACACCACCCCAAAGACAACACCGCCAGTCGTGCCGGCGCCAAGTCGGCCCCATGGCAAGACCGCCGTAACGGTGCCGGACATCCCTATGCCACTGGATCCAAACATGCATATGGCACAGGATCAGAACGACGACGACGACGACGATGATACATTTGGCAACGTCGATCAGTACTTTGCCGAGCATGGGTACGATGGCGACTTCATGGGGCCTCCTTCTCAAGAACCAAACCCAACAAAAGACGTGTGCGATCTAGCTCGTACCGCGGAGAAGCCAAGTTGCAACAGGCGCCGTCTGGCGTTCAGCTCTCAGGAGACGCCTCCAGCTGCCGACTTCACCGAGCCTCAGATAGGCGAGGTGCGAAATATTATCAGCCCCAACACACTCAAGAAGGCGGTCTGTGAGCAGAACTCGGTCCCATTACAGGAGAAGAAGAAGGCACGCAAAAGAAAGACTAAGAAGGGTGCGAGCCAGCCGGCACCGAGTACGATCCGTGCTCAGGACGGGCCACCTTCACCGCAGGATATCTCGAGGAGGGTGCATGTGGCGGGTAGGGCGATGCTACCACCAAATATGCTCAATGCTGCAACCGGTGCTATGCGGAGTCTGCACGACAGTGTTCTTTCTTTGGAGAAGCGGCGTCTCAGAGAGAAGGATGTGGCATACCCGGTTTTCGTGGCCAAGGTGCCAGAGGGCAAGGGCTTTGTGGATGGCGACATCGGGGGTACGATCGTCCTGCGGTTTGATGACATCTTTGCTATGTTTAACCTTCATCCGCTGCACTACACCTTCGTTCGGCTATTTTCGCTGAGTATGGAGATGCGGATCATTCGCGACAAGACCCCGGACATCGTGATAGTCGACCCCTTCTACATGCGTGCCAAGATCTTGGGCAGCGCTGGGGACCGGCAAGTCGCGAGTTCTTACCTCGAAGGCGTCATTCTGGCAAACCAAGATAAGGATAACTTCCTCGTGCCTTACTTTCCCGAGTAAGTCCTCCCCTCAACCGGCCCGTAACATATGAATTCTTACTTTTCGATCGTTTTTCTTTTAACATTCCGTGTTTTCTGCAGTGACACACGTTGCACGCTCATCCTCCTAAGCCCCAAATATTCCATGGCCACGTATTTCGACCCGGACCGTCAGTCGAACGTAGACTACACAAATGTCAAGAAGGTTCTTGATGATGTTCTCCCCGGCTACGCCCAATCTGGAGGCACCTTCACCAGGCCTATTCGTAAGTACGGCAAGCACGTGTTCTCCCACAATACGACGTTCTGCTGCGTCAAGCAGCCGCCTGGCGGTCAGAAGGGTGCCTACTACGCCATCCATCACATGCGGGCGATCGTACGGGACCATCATCAACTTCTGCTACCGAGTAAACTCCAAGATTGGGCCGCGAGCGTGTCGGCAATCCAGGACGCGGACCTCCGACAAGAATTCTTTCGCATCCAGTCGGAGTTTGCGGAAATCATCCATCAAGATGTCCTTCGTACCTCGGGGCAGTTCTACCTCAGAAATCAACCGTCCAACAGTGACATCGACACAATGCTACAAATGCAGGATGACAACGCCCGTTCTTTCATGACTCCCACGATAGACGGCGGCTTCATCCACGCTCCGGTCCCTTGAGTCGAGTTGTCTAGTTCTGAAACATCGATTGGCTCATGTTGTAATTAAACTTTAATGAACTTGTAGTATGTCTCTTTGGTTTTGAGAGTCGTTCAACTTAGATGTAATCGATGCTATTAATGTCTTGCTTTTCTCTTCCGATCGTTCTGTTGCATAATTATATATTGCTTATGTATTGTCTGTGAATTGGTACTAACGTTTCGTTTGGCTAGTGCATAGTGATGCCGACGTATGTCGTGTACAAGGGTAAGGTTCCCGGAGTCTACGATGACTGGGAGGAGTGTCGGAGACAGGTTCACCGATTCAGCGGTAACAGTTACAAAGGGTACACCACTAGGGCCGAGGCCGAATCTAGATACGCCCGCTATCTAGCGGGAGAGGGGAGGGAGCGTTGGAGGAACCGGATGAAGACGAGTTTCATCGTGATGATGCTCATCGTGATGACCGCAGCTCTCTTCTATGTGATGGTAGTTTAGATGATCGATATCGACTTGTAATGCGAAGACAAACTCGCTACTCGCGGTCTCGAGACTTGTAATATAATGTTCTATCTTTGTTCGGTCTTTTTAATTCGGAGACTAATATGATGAATTGTATTCGGAGACTAATATGATGAATTGTATTCAAAGACTAATCTTCTATTGTATTTGATGAATCTATTGTTGATGTGTGCTGTCTATATTTTGTCAAATTATACATTTTGTAACCTGTGCAAAAAACAGAAAATAAAAAAATAAAAAAAACCTAATATTCATACTAATGGCGCATCACACGACAGTGCGCCATTAGTATGACAGTGCATACTAATGGCGCATCACCGGGTAGTGCGCCATTAGTATGCTGCGGTTACTAATGGCGCATCCAGAGGTGGTGCGCCATTAGTATGCCAAAGCACCTGGGTATACATGCCAACTGGGAGGCATACTAATGGCGCACCCTCGCATATACTAATGGCGCACCAGGTGGTGCGCCATTAGTATACCAGATACTAATGGCGCACCAGCTGGTGCGCCATTAGTAAAAATTACTAATGGCGTGCTATCAGTGGCGCACCAGTGATGCGCCATTAATGGCCATATTAGGTGCGCCATTAGTAGTGGTATTTCTAGTAGTGAAGTGTGGCTACGCTCCTTGAGAAGGTTAAAACATCACTAACTTGACGAAATATCGTTGTGGTTTTTATGCGTAGGTAAGAATGGTTCTTGCTAAGCCCGTAGCAGCCACGTAAAACTTGCAACAACAAGGTAGAGGACATCTAACTTGTTTTTACAGGGCATGTTGTGATGTGATATGGTCAAGTCGTGATGAGATATAAGTTGTTGTATGACATGATCATGTTTTGTTAAAGATATCGGCAACTGGCAGAAGCTTTATGGTTGTCTCTTTATTGCATAAGATGCAAGCGCCAAATAATTGCTTTACTTTATCGCTATGCGATAGCAATAGTTGCAAGAGCAATAGTTGGCGAGACGACCATGTGATGACACATTGATATAGATCAAGATGATAGAGATCATGGTGTCATGCCGGTGACAATGGAGATCATGGCGATGCTTTGGAGATGGAGATCAAAGGCACAAGATGATGATGTCCATATCATGTCACATATTTTGATTGCATGTGATGTTTATCTTTTATACATCTTATTCTGCTTTGATTGACGGTAGCATTATAAGATCTCACTAAATTTCAAGGTATAAGTGTTCTCCCTGAGTATGCACCGTTGCGAAAGTTCTTCGTGCCGAGACACCACGTTATGATCGGGTGTGATAAGCTCTACATTCAAATATAGCAGGTGTAAGACAGTTTTGCACACGCCGAATACTCAGGTTAAACTTGACGAGCCTAGCATATGCAGATATGGCCTCGGAACACTGAGACCGAAAGGTCGAGCGTGAATCATATAGTAGATATGATTAACATAGTGATGTTCACCATTGAAAACTACTCCATCTCACGTGATGATCGGACATGGTTTAGTTGATTTGGATCACGTGATCACTTAGATGATTAGAGGGATGTCTATCTAAGTGGGAGTTCTTAAGTAATATGATTAATTGAACTTTAATTTATCATGAACTTACTTTTGATAGTATTTTGCAAATTATGTTGTAGATCAATAGCTCGCGTTGTTGCTTCCCTATGTTTTATATGTGTTCCTAGAGAAAACTAAGTTGAAAGATGATAGTAGCAATGATGCGGACTGGGTCTGTGATCTGAGGTTTATCCTCATTGCTGCACAGAAGAATTATGTCCTTGATGCACCGCTAGGTGACAGACCTATTGCCGGAGCAGATGCAGATGTTATGAAGGTTTGGCTAGCTCAATATGATGACTACTTGATAGTTTAGTGCACCATGCTTAACGGCTTAGAATCGGGACTTCAAAGACGTTTTGAACGTCATGGACCATATGAGATGTTCCAGGAGTTGAAGTAAATATTTCAAGCAAATACCCGAGTTTGGAGATATGAAGTCTCCAACAAGTTCTATAGCTAAAAGATGGAGGAGAATTTCTCAACTAGTGAGCATGTGCTCAGATTGTCTGGGTACTACAATCGCTTGAATCAAGTGGGAGTTAATCTTCCACATAAGATAGTGATTGACAGAGTTCTCTAGTCACCATCACCAAGTTACTAGAACTTCGTGATGAACTATAGTATGCAAGGGATGACGAAAATGATTCCCGAGCTCTTCGTGATGTTGAAGTCGACGAAGGTGGAAATCAAGAAAGAGCATCAAGTGTTGATGATTGACAAGACCACTAGTTTCAAGAAAAGGGCAATGGGAAAGAAAGGGAACTTCAAGTAGAATGACAAGCAAGTTGTCACTCCCGTGAAGAAGCCCAAAGGTGGATAAAAGCCTGAAACTGAGTGCTTCTACTGCAAAGGAAATGGTCACTGGAAGCGGAAATACCCTGAATATTTGGTGGATAAGTAGGATGGCAAAGTGAACAAGGGAATATTTGATATACAGGTTATTGATGTGTACCTTACTAGTGTTTATAGTAGCCCCTGGGTATTTGATACTTGTTCGATTGCTAAAAATTAGTAACTCGAAACAGGAGTTACAGAATAAACAGAGACTAGTTGAGGGTGAAGTGACGATATGTGTTGGAAGTGGTTCCAAGATTGATATGATCATCATCGCACACTCCCTATACTTTCGGGATTAGTGTTAAACCTAAATAAATATTATTTGGCGTTTGCGTTGAGCATGAATATGATTTGATCATGTTTATTGCAATACAGTTATTCATTTCAAGTCAGAGAATAATTGTTGTTCTGTTTACATGAATAAAACCTTCGATGATCAAACACCCAATGAAAATAGTTTGTTAGATCTTGATCATAGTGATACACATATTCATAATATTGAGGCCAAAAGATGCAAAGTTGATAATGATAGTGCAACTTATTTGTGGCACTGCCGTTTGGGTCATATTGGTGTAAAGCTCATGAAGAAACTCCATAAAGATGGATTTTTGGAATCACTTGGTTATGAATCATTTGATGTTTGCGAACCTTGCCTTATGGGCAAGATGACTGAAAACTCCATTCTCCGGAACAATGGAACGAGCTACTGACTTGTTGGAAATAATACATACCGATGTATGCGCTCCAATGTGTGTTGATGCTCGTGGCGGGCATCGTTATTTTCTGACCTTCATAGATGATTTGAGCAGATATGAGTATATCTACTTAATGAAGCACAAGTCTGAAACATTTGAAAAGTTCAAAGAATATCAGAGTGAAGTGGAGAATCATTGTAACAAGAAAATAAAGTTTCTACAATCTGATCGTAGAGGAGAATATTTGAGTTACGAGTTTGGCCTTCATTTAAAAACAATGTGGAATAGTTTCATAGCTCACGCCACATGGAACACCACGGCGTAATGGTGTGTCCGAACAGCGTAACCGCACTTTATTGTATATGGTGCGATCTATGATGTATCTTACCAATTTACCACTATTGTTTTGGGGTTATGCTTTAGAGACGTCTGCATTACGTTAAATAGGGCACCATCAAAATCCGTTGAGACGACGCCTTAAGAACTGTGGTTTGGCAAGAAACCGAAGTTTTCGTTTCTTACAGTTTGGGGCTGTGATGCTTATGTGAAAAAACTTCAACCTGATAAGCTCGAACACAAGTCGGAGAAATGTGTCTTCATAGGATTCCCAAAGGAGATTATTGGGTACACCTTCTATCACAGATCCGAAGGCAAGACTATTGTAGCTAAATTTGGATCCTTTCTAGAGAAGGAGTTTCTCTCGAAAGAGGTGAGTGGGAGGAAAGTAGAACTTGATGAGGTAATTGTACCTGCTCCCTTATTAGAAAGTAGTTCATCACAGAAACCAGTTCCTGTGATGCCTACACCAATTAGTGAGGAAGCTAATGATGATGATCATGAAACTTCAGATTAAGTTACTACAGAACCTCGTAGGTCTTCCAAAGTACAGTCCGCACCAGAGTGGTATGGTAATCCTGTTCTGGAAGTCATGTTACTAGACCATGATGAACCTACGAACTATGAGGAAGCGATGATGATCCCAGATTCCGCGAAATGGCTTGAGGCCATGAAATCTGAGATCGGATCCATGTATGAGAACAAAGTGTGGACTTTGGTGGAGTTGCCCGATGATCGGCAAGCGCTGATATTAGTGTTACTATCCACAAAGCTCGACTTGTTGCAAAAAGTTTTTCGACAAGTTCAAGGTGTTCAATGCGATGAGATTTTCTCACTCGTATCGATGCTTAAGTCTGTCCGAATCATGTTAGCAATTGCCACATTTTATTAAATTTGGCAAATGGATGTCAAAATTGCATTCCTTAATGGATTTACTAAAGAAGAGTTGTATATGATGCAACCAGAAGGTTTTGTCAATCCTAAATGTGCTAACAAAGTGTGCAAGCTCCAGTGATCCATCCATGGACTGGTGAAGCATCTCGGAGTTGGAATATACGCTTTGATGAGTTGATCAAAGCATATAGTTTTATACAGACTTGTGGTGAAGCATGTATTTATAGGACAGTGAGTGGGAGCACTACAGCCTTTCTGATAAGTATATGTGAATGACATATTGTTGATCAGAGATAATGTATAATTTTCTAGAAAGCATAAAGGAGTGTTTGAAAGGAGTTTTTCAAAAAAAGACCTCGGTAAAGCTGCTTACACATTGAGCATCAAGATCTATAGAGATAGATCAGGACGCTTGATAAGATTTTTCAATGAGTACATACCTTGATAAGATTTTGAAGTAGTTCAAAATGGAACAGTCAAAGAAGGAGTTCTTGCGTGTGTTGCAAGGTGTGAAGTTGAGTAAGACTCAAAGCCCGACCACGACAGAAAATAGAAAGAGAATGAAAGTCATTCCCTATGCCATAGTCATAGGTTCTATAAAGTATGCTATGCTATGTACCAGACCAATTGTATACCTTGCTCTGAATTTGGCAAGGAGTACAATTTTGATCTAGGAGTAGATCACTGGGCAGCGGTCAAGAATATCCTTAGAGAGGACTAAGAAAATGTTTCTCGATTATGGAGGTGATAAAAGAGTTCATCGTAAAGAGTTACATCGGTGCAAGCTTTTACACCAATCCAGATGACTCTAAGTCTCAATCTGGATACATATTGAAAGTGGGAGCAATTAGCTAGAGTAGCTCTGTGCAGAGCATTGTAGACATAGAATATTTGCAAAATACATACGGCTCTGAATGTGACAGACCCGTTGACTAAACTTCTCTCACGAGCAAAACATGATCACACCTTAGTACTCTTTGGGTGTTAATCACATATCGATGTGAACTAGATTATTGACTCTAGTAAACCCTTTTGGCGTTGGTCACATGACGATGTGAACTATGGGTGTTAGTCACATGCAGATGTGAATATTAGTGTTAAATCACATGGTGATGTGAACTAGATTATTGACTCTAGTGCAAGTGGGAGACCGAAGGAAATATGCCCTAGAGGTAATAATAAAGTTATTATTTATTTCCTTATTTTATGATAAATGTTTATTATTCATGCTAGAATTGTATTAACCGGAAACATAATACATGTGTTAATACATAGACAAACATAGTGTCACTAGTATGCCTCCACTTGACTAGCTCGTTAATCAAAGATGGTTAAGTTTCCTAACCATCACTACAAAAAAAATACAAATCCGTGACATTTTGGGCCGAATGTAACTTTTTTCTGTCATACTTATGACACTTCTATGACGATAATTGTGACAAAACCCGGTATCATCATAGATGTGGTGGGCTCCTACTTCTATGACAAAAAATCATGCCAGAAAATGGGCTTTTCGTCCTGGGCGGGCCAGAGACACAACTGCATGACATTCTTTGGGCCATCTATGACGGAAAAAACTATGGTAGAAGCGAGGGCAAGGAAAATTTCAGGGAGTTCCCGGTTACGGTGGGTGGTCGGGGGCCGAGCGATGCGCGTTTCTCTCGTACATGTACGCGTGTGTGTGCGAGGCGTTGGTTCTAACTGAACCCGAGCGAGGCGTTGGGCTCTAACTGAACCTGAGCGATTGCACTGCAGGCTACGCGTTACTGAACCCGAGCGGTCGATCGATGGCTGTTAACTGAACCCGATCGAGCGATTCCTTCGCTACTGCTGCTAACTGAAGCCGATCGATGTTGCCTCTAGATGAACAGTGAGCGTTGCGGGGGGGGGGGAGTGGGGTGGATGAACAGTGAGCGGTGAGGGTGGATGAACAGGACCTCATGGCGTTGCCTATAGATAAACAGGACCCCGATCGATCGAGCCGGTTGGGGCTGGATGAACAGGACCCCGTGGAGGGCTGGATGAAACAGGACGACCCCGTGGAGGGCTGGATGAACAGTAGACAGTGGAGGGGTGCCCGTGGAGCGGTGGTTGAATAGTAGCTGGTGGAGTAGCGAGCGGTGGAGGCTGGATGAACAGGAGCTCGTGGAGGCTGGAGGAGGTTGACGGTACCCCGTGGAGGCTGGAGGTGGTCGATGGTGGAGATGAACAGTATCCCGTGGAGTCCCGTTTTGCGGTACGCCACACCCTCCCGATGAACAGGACCCCCGTTTCGGCCGTAGCGCTCCAACACAAGTCCATTTCGTCCGTTTTGCGGTACGCCACACCCCTCCTGATCAACAGGACCCCCGTTTCGACTGTAGGAGGTCCGTTTCCTCCGTTTTGCGGTACGCCTGACCCCTCCCGATGAACAGAATCCTGTTTTGAACGTGGCCAGTCGAACACAAGGCAGTTTCCTCCGTTCTGCGGTACGCCAGGCCTCGTTTCCATCGCCTATTCTGTCTAAGCCCTCCCGATGAACACGACAACGCATTCCGTTCCGACCCAGCTGGTTGGCTCCCCATGAACACGACGACAATGCTGTTTCTCCGTTCTGACCCAGCCATGTACACAAGCCCTGGCCGTACGTATGCGCGAGTAGGCGTTTGAGACCCCGCCCGTATGTACACATACGTGACCGTATTTTCTCTCTTGCACACTGGCCGATGTACGTACGTGTACATGGTACATGCGAGCCTTTACTACGACACGTGCGCTCCTCTACATCCACCAGTATGTACATACACGTTCGCGACCAGAATGACAACGCTACATACGCTTCGACCAGGTGGGTCCCGACTGTCAGGAAATTGCTTGTGTGCGAAGATGTAGCTGGTGGGTCCCAGCAGTTAGGGGGGCGAATCATTTTTTTACCCGGACGCACTTCCTTGCGTGCGAAGATGTAGATGGTGGGTCCCAGCAGTCAGGGGGGAAACGTTTTTTTTTTCACAAAATACAGTGGCCCATCCAGTGGGTCCGTGCTGTCAGGTGGAGTTATCATTATTTTCCGCGTAATAAGGAGGCACTTCCTTGTTGCGGCCGTGGACCCAGCTGTCAGCCTCTCCATGTATAGTCCATGTCCAGTGGAAGTCGTTCCTTGACCACATTGACCACGCCGCGCCGAGAGCACCAGGGCGGTGGACGACGGCGAGGCCTAGGAAGGGGATGACGCGGAGTCGGGGAAGACGCGGTAGTGGATGCCCACGCGTAGAGGAGTATGAGGGTTCACTCGTTCGGCTGCGGTGTGAGGCTGTCGTCGCCGCAGGGCTTGGCCAGCGGTGGGATTAGTAGGGGGCGGTGAGGCCTCCATGGCAGCACAGCCAGCCACGGGAGGCAGGAGCAGGCGACACAACCGGCGCTGCTTTGGGCGGCTGGAGCAAGAAGACCAGAGGTTGAAGAAGCACTACGACCGTTGGATGGACATCGTATGGTCACTGGAGCTAGAATCGTTCATATTGACTAAGTTGACAAAGCCCTCCATCCCCGTCAACTTAGTAGGCCCACAAGTCAGCCTCCCACCAAGGTGGGTCCCAGCTAGCAGGGGTAGTATTCATTTTTTTGTGCGTAATAAGGAGGCACTTCCGGTGGGTCCGAGATGACAGCTGGGGGAACGTTTTTTTTGTGAAATACGGTGGCCCGTCCAGTGGGTCCCACAGTCAGTGGGGAAATGTTTTTTCACAAAATAAGGTGGCCCGTCCGGTGGGTCCCTGCTGTCAGGTGGAGGTATAATTATTTTGTGTGTAATAAGGAGGCACTTCCTTGCGGCCGCCGTGGACCCAGTTGTCAGCCTCTCCATGTACAGTACTCTTCCGATGGAAGTCGGTTGTTGACCATGTTGACCACGCCACGCCGAGAGCACCAGGGCGGTGGACGATGGCGAGGCCTAGGAAGGGACGACACGAAGCCGGGGAAGACACAGCAGTGGAAACCCGCACGGAGAGGAGTACGAGGGATCATTGGTTCGGCTGTGGTGTGAGGCTGCTGTCGCTGCTGAATAACAGGGGGTGTGGGTGAGTGGAGGGATGGCCTGGCCAGCGGTGGGAGTAGTATGGGGGCAGTGAGGCCTCCGCGGCTGCACAGCCGGACATGGGAGGCAGGAGCAGGCGACATGACCGGCGCTGCTTTGGGCGGCTAGAGGAAGAAGACCAGAGGTTAAAGAAGCACTACGGCCGTTGGATGGACATCGTACGGTCACTGAAGCTAGAACCGTTTATATTGACTAAGTTGACAAAGCCCTTGGTACACGCCAACTTAGTAGGCCCACAGGTCAGCCTCCGAAACGGTGCAACCTAGATGTCAGGGGGAGGAATCATTTTTTGGGCGGCCGAAGCTAAGAATATCCGAGATTGAAGAAGAAGCACGACATCCGTTGGATAGACATCCAACAGCCACTGCTGCTAGAAACGTGTGTTGACTATAATAAGTTGACAAGGCCTTGCATACGCGTCAACTTATTTTTTTAGGGGATGCGTCAACTTAGTAGGCCCACAAGTGTGTGGCAGAGAACTTATAGCCCATTTGCGATTTGTAAGAATGTACGGCCCATTTTTGAATTCTAATGGAATTTACTACAACCCATTTATAGTTTGTTAAGAGTACAACCCATTTTCTACCTAGGACAGCGATTAATAATTTCAACCAACCTTTGAAGACAGAATTCAATAAAATTTCCCACATTTTGATGGGATCCGAAATATTTTTATCCCAAAATTTCTAGTCAGATTAAATATAAATTTGTATTACGTAAAAATCCAATGAAACATTGCACGCAACAATGAAAATTTAAGATTTCCAAAATCCATAAATAATATTTCATAAACTAATTTCGTGTTTGGTGCATTTTTTTATAGTTACTGCGCAGTTTTTATAATTACATCCCATTTATTATTTTTTAAAGCTCATTTTCCTGTTAAGCCTAATGCATCCCTCCTAGGAAAGATTTGCAGCCCAGCGGGGCGGAGAATAACAAGTTGACTGTGCCTGGGTATTCCTCAAAAAACGTATAGCTGGGCTAGCCATTTTCATCTTGAAAAAAATTAATACTTGGGTTGGATATCTGGCCTGGGCTAGGCGGGCCACAGCCCACCCAGTTAATACCCTGCTCTCCTCTGAACAACAATGAAATCATCGCCAAGAAATATTTTGCAGTGATCACGCCTCAAAAACAAAAATACTGCTCGAGCTGCTTGGTCCCGTCTATCGGCCACACCTTGTGCAATTCTCTCGTTTATATTGACTACATAGGTTGACAATGGTGTGGGACCGTGATGTCAGAAAACCAGGAGGAAGAAAAAAAATATAGTTGTACATAATAAGGAGGCACTTGCGTACGTACGGCTATGGCCCTAGTGGGTCCCTAGTGTCATCCAGTCAAAATAAAGTCATCTCCTGAATCCTCATGTTCATTGACGATGTTAACAATGCTCGACGCCACGGCGAGCACAACAAATCGAAGGATGACGGATAGGGCCACGTGGGCCCTACGGATGGTCTGATACAGCGCCCGCTACTCATTCAGGAAGCCTGGATCATAGGACACCTATGAGCACCTTCGAGAAACTGAGACGGCATGAAACGGTAAGGCCGCGCTTGGGAGCTCTGGTTTATTTCAAACCTGTATTAACAACAAGTGTAATTTACTCGTCACCGAAAACAACGTGTAAAATACAGGCGTAATGAAACCGAGGGCCCGAGGTCTGTAAGTAAATCCGGTTGGTTACTCGTGTAATTTGAGAGACCAGTGTATATTTTACGAGCACTACTATATGGACGACATTACCAGACGATACATGCATGACGTGCGTATCATGCCATCCATGGGCAAGGCTGAAACAACAGCTAACAGCTGGATTAGCAATCGTCCGAGTGTCGTTCAATGTTTTTATCGTGTGTGAAGTACTTCCGATATTTTACTAGTCGAAATCGACCAACCAAGCGCTTCGCCCGAGACCATCTGCTTTTATTTACAAGCGTCAGTTTTACAAGCGGTTTTGGTTTGAAAATGATGATCCAATCACGGCCTAATATCATGAGTTGGTCGGAAGATCATATGGTTTCACGTCTAACCTACCCGACTTGTCGTATAGGCTATGACTGAAACATAAGACGATGAACTTCTTAAGCACGGAAACAACAGAAGAGGATGATCTTCTTAACAAGCAAATCACTGGCATTAGATCGACATGCAAAACAATACGAAGCAGTATTCTCAGGAGGCACGGTGAACAGCTCGTGATGCCGCATGCCACAACATTCCAAGCTCAACTTTGCAATCAAACACAAGGCCTGGCATTACATAGACAATATTCAGAACAAACTCTTAACACAGGAATATTTCAGCAGAGTAACTATTTACTTCTAAACTGAACACAGTAATAGGAAAAAACAATCGACGCTGCTCACAGCAAGGGCGTCCCACTCAAAAATATCAAATGCATGTCTTCTGGCTAACATCAATGAGCAAATTTTGACAAGGTTTTCCAATTCCAATATATTAAACTAATGTCTTCTTGCTAACATCAATGATTAAACTTTGACAAGCTTTTCCCATTCAAAATATGTAATGCCTATGATCGTGGAGTCCTGTCGTAGCTTCTTGTACTTGTTTGGGCACTTTTTGCCCAGTGCACTCCACGTGTTGTAGAATTGCCAATGCTCTCTACAGACTAGTCATGTCACCAGCGTCTAATAATACTCTATAAAGCTTCTCGGTCATTCCTTCTGTAATGTAGCGCAAACAGTGACTGCTTCTTTCTGCAAAGTGGAACGACCAACTGGACCCAGTAATGCAGCAGTTTGCCTTGGACACATTGGCTCCTTTTGTGCAGTTCAACTAAAATCGAAGTCGGAATAAAACCGAGCTTTAATTTTGATATCCATGTAAGCAACAATAGGTATAAGGGAAACAATTACTGAGAAATAACGGTTGATGACTTGTACTCCCAGAAGAAAAGCATCTACTGATCTACCTTATCTTAATGGGAAACAAAGCAGGAGAGTAGCAATTCTCCATCAGTGTGATTCATTCATATTGACTGAGACATTATCTTAACAATGCCTTGTTTCAACATGTATAAAGAACGACAAAGCAGAAAAGTACCATTCCTAAAACAATGCAACTGATTCATTTTAACAGAGACATTATCTTAACAATACCTTGGTTAAACATGTAGAAAGAACTACAAAGTAGGATAGTACCATTCCTAACAAGTATTGCAGTTTTGAACTAAGATTCAGTAGTTAATTAATTCTGAGAGTGGCATTGCTTAATCTTACCAGCGGCATTAGGTTAACGAAAAGCATAAACAATTCCAGGGGAGAGTGGGAGCAACAAAAATATGTGCTTCCATCTACTTAAAGGGGTGATGCAGAGTTTGTCGTAACAAAGCAACAAGCATCATGTATGGGTTGGTCCCATTTTTGTTCACTACTTAATGGGAAAAGACAGCAATACAATAGCTTCAATTCAACATTTATTTAAAATAGTACCAATACAATTAGCACAACATCTCAAAGCATACTGCACAATCATGTGGATGAAGGCATGTACTGACCTTTCATGAGAACACCAGGATAAAATATGAATCTGCCAACACGAATAGGAAATCCAATCTCATTTTGTGCAGTTGCACTGAAATCAAGCAAAGTGTTTCGCATAGCGAAGCAAAATGTCGCAGTAGCAACAAGTTGAATAGATATCCCTGTTTAAACAGAGGCAAAAAAGGAATCAATTACTGGCTAATAAAGGAGGATGAAACATGCGGCCACAAAAATGGTAATCCCGCCAATCCCTAACAAGTGTTGCAGTTTTGAAATAAGATTCAGTAGTTAATTCTGAGAGTGGCATTGCTTACTTTTACCAGCGGCAATAGATTAACAGAAACCATAAATAGTTCCAGGGGAGAGTGGGCGCAACAATACCATGTGCTTCCATCTACTTATAAAGGGGGTGATGCAGAGTTTGTTATAACAAAGCAACAAGCATCATGTCTGGTTTGGTACCATTTTTGTTCACTACTTAATGGGAAAAGAGAGCAATAAAATAGCTTCAATTCAACATATATTTAAAATAGTACCAATACAAGTAGCACAGCATCTCAAAACACACTGCACGATCATGTGGATGAAGGCAAGTACCAACCTTCATGACACTCACAAGATCAACTATGAATCTGCCAACACGAATAGGAAATCCAATCTCGTTTTGTGCAGTTTCACTAAAATCAAGCAAAGTGTTTCGAGTAGCGAAGCAAAATGTCGCAATAGCAACAAGTTGAATCGATACCCCTATTTTAATAGAGGCAAAAAAGGAAACAATTACTTGCCAATAAAGGAGGATGAAACAAACAGTGACAGAAAGAAGCATCTAACTTATCTTGGATGGAAAACAAAGTAGGATAGTAGCATTTCTAAAATGGTTGCATTGATTCATATGAACAGAGACATTCTCTTAAAACAACATTCGTTAAAAATGTAATTTACTTTTAACAGTGGCATTGCTTCAATTTTCCGGCGGCATTCTTAGATTAACAACAACAAAATAGTTGTATGGGGCATGTCGGCATCATGTGCGTCCACACGTATAAATGGGTGATGCAGAGTATATAGCCAGGCAGCATATATGCGTTGGTCCCATATTTGTTCTCTTTGAACATTTTTCCTATGTGAGGGCAGCAAATCTAGTCCTGCACAAACTAGCCGACCCCCCAGTTTCTTTTCCTTTTCAACAAAGAGACCGGTTCCTTACAGATGTGTGTACTGGGTTACGCCCTTTTTCCCTTTCCGACCAACAAAGCAGCTGGATAGCCAGTCTATACTACTTTTCGTCCCACCTTTCGTCATTGAACCACGTCCTAGATTCTTGCTCCAGCCCACCGCACCCTTCTTTCCTCTTTGAACCAAGACCTAGATTCGACTATAGATCGAAAAAGATCCACATGCAGCTAGAGTAACGACGGTTTCAAAGAAACTTATACCTTAGGGTCGTAGGGATGTGGCAAGGCGTGCGGTGGGAGGCCGGATCTTCCCACACTACGTACGGTAGCGAGGAAGAAGGGGTCGATGGCCCTCCCACACAGGCGCTGGGTGAAAGAGAACAACGTAGCCGGCAATGGATTTCCTCCCTCGCCGAAGGCGATAGAGTGAATGTTGCACCTCGTCGCCTTCCCGGTGCGACAGGATACGGACGCCTCCTTCACCAGCTGTGAGGGGGGAGAGAGAGACAAGAGGCCAATGCAGTCTTGTTTAGATCTGGTGAAGAGAGGGTGAGAGACTGTGAATATAGCAAACCCTAGCAAATGAACGCTGAGCCTCCAGCGTGTATACATATATGTAGTGCAGCGAGAGTGTGGAGAGTGCAAACCCTAGTGAACAAGCGTTGATGCTCTAGCTTATATATATACTACTGTAGTATGGACTAAGCTCCGGTGCCTTCACTGCACCTGCTTTTGGCTGTATGACAGGTGAGCCAGCCACATTTTGGACCCACATGTCATAAACCCAAAGGCAAGTGCACTAAGTCAATGAAGTTGCGCCCATATAGTACTCTCGTGTAATACTTCCGTCGAGGTTTATTGGTCCCATTATATTTCATGCCAAATTTTGACCATAGATTAAACTAACAAAAAATTCATGCATGTCACCAAACATTATATTTTTGAAAATTACGTTCAAATACGAATCAAATGAGATAATTTTTCTTCACATGCATTAACATTTTGTTAGTTAAATCTTTAGTCAAAATTTGGCACAAACTACAAAAGGGACCTATAAACCAGAACGAAAGTAGTATACGAATAATATATAGTGGAGTGGTTTTCTTATTCTCTCCATAACAATCGTTTTAAATTGTGTAAGTACGAAACAAAACTCTTTATTTGACATACAGTGAAGAAAACTACTACTACTTCTGATGAACTAACAATCCACGCCCACGCGTCCTGGTCGCACTTCCTGTCCTTCACGTGCGGTACACTACCCTCCCTTAAGTGAACAACAAAACATGCGCCAAATTACCGGAAACGTGTGAGAGTGTGTACAAATAAAGAATTTTAATTTCAATTATCGGAAAGGTTTTGGGAGTATTACAAAGTTTGACTTCAGTCAAATCTAATATGCGGAGTAAATAAAAATGGAGGGCTACTATGTCCATCCGGGTTTTTAGTCCACACCATTTTTTAAATCAAAGTTAATAGCTGGACAAATAAAATTACAAGGGAGCTGGAGACAAAGTTGTGAGAAGGCTTAGAAATCAATACAAAACTTATGCTCTTAGTACCAACGTTGATCCTTCTTCGAGGAAACATTTGGTTCATAGCCAATTGTGTGATAAAATTGCACCAACGTGAAAGACGACTGCGTCTCCAACGCAACCAAGGTGAACTGACGAAGGATATCATCTTTGTGCATAACAAGCAAAGAGCACTGATGGAAGACAACTTGTTTTTCATTGAAAATCGATCAGCTTCACCAGCCGACGCAACCATGAGGCGCAACCATGAGCATCGATAGGTCATCATGGTGATGCATCATCCATTTGGTATCAAGTTTGGGTGAGGCACCTATGAAGTTTGACAAATCCTCACTGTGGTCTGTTTCTTCTCAGTAATCAAGCTCGAGGAAGGAAGAACTACGTGGCAGAGGACAGTGAGGCGGAACAACAATGGCCATCCAATTTTGTGCGGTTCCACTAAAATTGAGGAAGACATGCCCGGATATGGAGATACGCATCGCTGTTTCCAAAAATATAAAAAAGGGATATAGTGTTGTTACTTTGTTTTACAAGATTAGCAAAGACATCTCAATTGTCAATAAGAATTAGTGAAAAGTACACGAACAAACAGAAGCATCATAATTATCTTGATGGGAACTAAACCATGATACCCGAGAAAAAAAGCATTTCTTCATTTAACAAGTGATAGTACTACCACCATATGAACAATGACCGCACAACCACCTTCTACTTTTTGTCGAAACAACATGTATACCTCCACCGAGGCATAAATCAGGACAACTTTTCGAGTGGCTTTTCCTCTATAATAGTACTAGTAGGTGATGTTGGACCAGCCAACGAACCCTAGCTACTATACATGGGGAGCTGGGGAGTAGTCGCATAGAAGAAAACCCGCACGCAGCAACCTGGGGAGTTGGACCAGTACAAGAAGTTATAACTCAGGTGGGCGAGATGTCATTTAGGCGGGCGGGCGGGATCTGCGCACACGACGGCAGAGAACAAGGGCGCAGAGGATCTTCGTACGCGCCAGCTCCGGCTCTGAGAGGACGGTGCGCATCGGCTTCCTCCGTCACTGACGGCGACAACGTCAATGCTGCACCTCCTCACCTCCCGCAGCGGACGGGATTTGGCCAGATCTGTGACCACCGATGAGGAGAGAGATAGAGTGGACACTATCATCTTATTTTGATATGGAGAGGGTGAGAGAGCGAGACACGAGAAACTCTATCAAACAAGAGGCTATAATGGAGTAAAAAATCTCTCCATAGCAGTGGTTTTAAATAGAATACGCGCGTTCCCGGGAAAAAGAAACGAAAACTGGCGGACAATTTTTTAACGTACCAAGAAAGAAAACTCGATCGAAAACACGCCCTCGCTTCCAAGTCGCGAGAGTCATCGCACACACACACATAGACATAGACATGCATATCCGTGTTTACGTAAAATTCCATTTCCATCTCCATCTGCAATCATATTTGTCCAACTGGCACATTATTTACGTTGTTAATTGTATATGCAGCAATATTAACATACAACATCTCTTGTTTGCGGACATCCGGACCACTGCCACGGCCGGTCCTGACCAACCCGAACCATCTTCATCACCCGCGCGTGCTTCCCGCCCAAAACGGTCAGTGTCGCATTCATGCCCGGCCAGAGCGGACACAACCTCTCATTGGCACTGGCATTGAAGCGGCGCGTCGGCCGAGAGAGCTTCGCCCGTGCCGCTTCCGGGTGCACGTGACTGCTCCTCGTTCAAAGGTCGCAATAGCCGGCTATAACATGCATGCAAAAAGTTCTTGGGAGTCCGTGCTACAGCTAGCTGTCCTCCCCCAACTCGTCAATCTCTTCCAGTAGTACTAGTACTCCATGGCGCGATCCATCGACAAGCAGGCGGGAAAGTTATCGTATACTCAGTTTGCGGTGAGTGGCATGCCGAGCGACTGTGTGGGGTCGAGCCGTGGAGGAGGGTGAGACACGAACATGACAGATGTGATTTAAATGTTGGTTTTGCTTGATGGCGCGATCCAACGAAACGAAACGTTGGTTTCTCTCCGTTTCCATTTTTTCTTCGGAAAAACGGAAACTTTCCACTCCATTTTCATTCCTATTCCAAGGTTGCCCCATTACAACATTCCATCAAATACAAAGGAAAACTAACACGCATGTTGATGCATCTCAATGATTCACAGATCATAGCCAATATTTACTTCACAACTAAAGAAAAAAGTTGGAGAGCGTGTATGAAAGAAAAACTACTGATGGACTCACTATGACTTAAACCCTAAACCCTAAACATGATTTAATTTCTTGGCCAGGTAGAACCTGTCGAAGGAAAGACGGCTGACACCCTTGGATCATACGATGCTTTTGTGCAGTTCCACTAAAATCGACCTGAGCATCCCTGATGGAAAAGATATTGAAGAAGTGTGATTAGAATAATAGTACTGGCACTAGTTCATGAGACATAAACTCATCACAAGTAGAAGTCGGTGGAAGTAGAGAAAGATCGACATGGAGATTCAGCTACGGCAGTGGAGCAAGCGGGCTCCAAAAGGAAGATGGACTACCTGGGACGTCGGGCTGTAGCTAGAAGGGCGGTTGGGATGCGGCATCGGCCCATACCGCAGTGACCCCTAATTGAGACGCACCGACTGTGGGTTTTCTCCCTCGCAGAACATTGTTCCCTTCCCCCAGTTGCGGGATCAGGCACGTCGTGCCATGCTTGTGAAGAGAGCAACCTAAGCAAGCAGGCTTGTAGCTTAGGCTCCTGCTAGTGTATATATAGTGGTTTTCTTTTTCTCTCCATATCAACCATTTTATATTGCATACGTGTCATTGAAGAGTGAAATGATGGTTGCTTCTTCCGACTAACTTATTGTGTGATTTGACTGCTCCTTAGTGGCCCCTACACGTACTCCCCCTACATGTATGCAATAGTCACACGTACACATGGATGCAAAAAATGTGCGCGACGCCCTAATGCATGCATGTCCGAGAACACGATGGAACAGACACGGTCATGCTCAAGTGCTCAACCTACACGTGCATGCACACACATACTCGGTCAGGGTGAGCTATTGACCATATAAACACCGGAAAATATATATATTGAGCGCAATGAGCATATTATGAAGTCCACTGACCGTACTTTTACAAATATACAGTGACAGATAGTGTATTTATCTCGTTTGAAATTAAGCCATATTAACCGGAGAGGAGGCAGTATGGACTAGCATTACTTTGCTGTGTCCCGTCAACTTGCCGAACAAGGAGAAGGTTGCAGGACGGGAGAAGCTTGCGCGCGGTGGCTCGCAGGACAAGGAGAAACTTTTGACTAATGCAAGCTCTCCCTCGCTCAGGCGGTGGACGTGCAACAGTTAATTCGGTGTCAGATTGCCAGAAGCATACACTATACTACTAGTGCTATTATTGTTCGACTTCCCGAATAGGCGAACAGCCAAGCGCAAAGTTTACTAGTAGTACTAGTACTACTACTATAGTCTATAGAGGTATGTACTATACTAGTACTAGGAACCAGATGGAGGAGCATCTGCACTCTTATTATAATTTTAAAATGTGATAAAGCAATCTTCAACACATTTGGTTCTCTTCGAGGATTCTCGCATGTGATAATGGAAGTTGATTGCATGGAACACCTCTCCACAATTCTCGCTTAATTCTGGCTCATATCCTGTTACAAATAGGAGCGCTCGGTAATATTTCCTCTTTTTTTGTTATTCAGCATGTAAACAGGTCGGCAAACCTTGCGGTGCATCTTCGTGCGAACCGTGATTGCTGCACTTTGAATGTGGCCGAGAGCTGGCTTGATGAAACACCTCGCTTCCTACTTCTTTTTTTGCGGGGTACCTCGCTTCCTAGTGACCAGTGTCTTGGCTGATCGTCCTAAGAATGCTTATATATGAATAAAGCTCTCTCATTTACCCGCAAAAAAGATTAAGCCATATTAACCGGAAAGGAGAGTATGGACTAGCACTACTTTTTGGTGTGTCCCATCAACTCGCAGAACAAGGAGAAGCTTGCAGGACAAGGTGAAGCTCGCTTACGCCTTTTGACTAATGCAACCTACCCTTGGTGGACATGCATCAGTCCATTCGGTGTCAGATTGTCAGAGGCATACACTGTAGTACCCAACATGCAGAGTACCATCATTGTTCGACGTCACGAAGAGGCGAAGAGCCAAGCGAAGTAGTACGAGTAGTACTACTACTAGAACCGCATGGTGGAGCGTCTGTAGTCTTAATTTTTTAATCTCTGATAAAGTGCACGTTTATTCCAGAGAAGGGCGGAAAACGGCAGCCCAACATGTAATGATGATATCGATCAACCAACCATGCTCGAATATATCTTGGCCTCCGTGCGAGCACGTCTGTGTGTTCTTGCTCCTCGTCTCTCTCAAGGAACGGCGGGTTGGCTCTTTGCCATCAATTGAGATCGGTTAGCTCACACTCCTGTCCCACATGTAAGTGATATGCCAAGAGGAGGTGCGTTCACTGACTGGCGATACGCGTACTTGGTTTTGCACCTTCATACTACTCCTCCCTCCGTCACAGTTTACAGGGCGCGCTTCATTATGATGCATTTCTCTCAATGCATTTCCACCACCAGAGAGACTTTAGACGCGTTTGGTTTAATGCTCAATTAACTAGGGCGTGGTAACCGCAATCAAGTCCACAATTGTGTCTCGATGTACTCCCTCCTTTCCGGTTTATAGGGCTTATCTCAAAATTTTAGTTTTTCCATTTTATAAGGCTCAACTTGGTTGTTTTCCATCACATGTTCAGATTCCAAGGTGCATTAAATCATTGCATGCAAGTATTAAGAGAAAATTGACCAATGCATGTACTTTATGCATGCATGCATTGCAATTGATGTATTGATAAACATAAATTTTTGAGGAAAACAAGAGCATTAATTAGGTGCTTTTGCAAAACTACAAAAAATATTCCACCACTCGCCATCTACCTTGATTGCTGAGATTTTTGAATTGAGCACTATAAACCGGAAAGGAGGGAATACTACTACGGAGTGGAGTAAGTGCATGCATGTGTGTACCCGGGGTGGAAGCACTGCATGCATGTGTGTACGCATTATTCCCTCTAGTAATAAACGCCGTGCTATAACTACCAATGCTATTTTTAAGGCCGATTGCTACGTCTTGAGCTTGCGTTGGTTTTCCTTGAAGAGGAAAGGGTGATGCAGCAATAGTAGCGTAAGTATTTCCCTCATTTTTTGAGAACCAAGGTATCAATCCAGTAGGAGGCTCCTCAAAAGTCCCACGCACCTACACAAACAAACAAAGAACTCACAACCAATGCAATAAAGGGGTTGTCAATCCCTTCACGGCCACTTGCGAAAGTGAGATCTGATAGAGATAGTATGATAAGATAAATATATTTTTGGTATTTTATAAGATAAATGCAAAAAGTAAAGATGCAAATAAAAGTAGATTGAAAGTTTATATGAAAAAGATAGACCCGGGGGCCATAGGTTTCACTAGTGGCTTCTCTCAAGATAGCACAAGTATTACGGTGGGTGAACAAATTACTGTCGAGCAATTGATAGAAAAGCGAATAATTATGAGATTATCTAGGCATGATCATGTATATAGGCAGCACGTCCACAACAAGTAGACCGACTCCTGCCTACATCTACTACTATTACTCCACACATCGACTGACTCCTGCCTGCATCTAGAGTATTAAGTTCATAAAGAACAGAGTAACACATTAAGAAAGATGACATGATGTAGTGGGATAAACTCAAGAAATATGATATAAACCCCATCTTTTTATCCTCGATGGCAACAATACAATAAATGCCTTGCAACCCTTTCTGTCACTGGGTAAGGACACCGCAAGATTGAACCCAAAGCTAAGCACTTCTCCCATGGCAAGAAAGATCAATCTAGTAGGCCAAACTAAACTGATAATTCAAAGAGACTTGCAAAGATAACTCAATCATACATAAAAGAATTCAGAGAAGATTCAAATATTAGTCATAGATAAACTTGATCATAAACCCACAATTCATTGGATGTCAACAAGCACATCGCAAAAAGAGTTTACATCGAATAGATCTCCACAAGAGAGGGGGAGAACATTGTATTGAGATCCAAAAAGAGAGAAGAAGCCATCTAGCTAATAACTATGGACCCGAAGGTCTGTGGTAAACTACTCACAACTCATCGGAGGGGCTATGGTGTTGGTGTAGAAGCCCTTCGTGGTCGATTCCTCCTCCGGTGGAGCGCCGACGATGGCTCCAAGATGGGATCTCGCGGATACAGAAGGTTACGACGGTGGAAATTGTGTTTCGTTGGCTCCCTGGATGTTTTCGGGGTACGTAGGTATATATAGGAGATAGAAGTACATGGTGGCCGCCCGAGGGGCCCACAAGACAGGGGGCGCGCCCAGAGGGAGTGGGCGCGCCCAAAGGGGGTGGGCGCGCCCTCCTATCTCTTGGCTGCCACGGCTGCTTCTTGGCTTGCACTCCAAGTCCTCTGGATCACGTTCGTTCCAAAAATCACGCTCCCGAAGGTTTCATTCCGTTTGGACTCCGTTTGATATTCCTTTTCTTCGAAATACTGAAATAGGCAAAAAAAAAACAGCAATACGGGATGGGCCTCCGATTAGTAGGTTAGTCCAAAAATGATATAAATGTGTAAAATAAAGCCCATAAACATCCAAAAGGGGTAATATAATAGCATGGAACAATCAAAAATTATAGATACGTTGGAGACGTATCACCGGTCGCTAGTCGCCTTGGTCCCATAGATTTTTTTCTTTTTTCTGAAGCGCGCTCTATAAACAGTGACGGATGGAGTAGTATGAGCGGATTCAAAGAAGAGTGTATTGATGGTTGCTTCTTCCGAGCAACTTACAGTGGGAAAGGTGGGGCTTATAATTTGACTGCTCATTAGTCACTATTAATGCGGCGTAACGACCGGGCTGAGTCTCCCGTGTAGTTGTGCACTACCTCCTCGGACCTTAAATATACTCCGGATTATTTGTCTTTCTAGAGATTTCAACGAGTGACTACTCAAATATTTGTCTTTTTAAAGATTCAAATGGACTACTACGTACGGATGTATATAGACATATTTTAGAGTGTAGATTCACTCATTTTTGCTCCGTATGTAGTCACTTGTTGAAATCTCTAGAAAGACGAATAGTGTTTTTAGGAATGGAGGGACTACACATACGAAGCAAATGAGTGAGTCTACACTCTAAAATATGCCCATTTGAAATTTGTAAAAAGACAAATATTTAGGAACGAATGAGTATAATTTTCTGCATGGCACATGGACCCGGATGCTGAAGAGGCTTCTGGCAATGCTATCAAGCTTCCATCATTTGTTTACATAATTGACGTACTATAAAAATAATTTTCCAGCGACATAAAATTGTACAATGGTGTGAGCTTTCAGCTTTTGTTTCGTGTGTCTTGCCATCGATGCTCTTTCGGAAACAATAAAAAACTAACTTCCTTGCTAATGCATGTGAATTATTAGCAGATCAGAGCTAGTAATTACATCACAACTGAAGACAGAGTTGTGAGAGGTGTTAAATTAAAATTGATCCATGCTTTCATTGGTAGCAACGTCCCCCCAGCTCTGTCTAAATCAACAAGGCATGTTGGGAAAGAAGTAGTTGTCTGCAGCATGCAGCATTCCGAGCATTTTGTGCAGTTCCACTAAATAGAGCTGAGCATCCCTGTTCCAAAGATATTAAGTGTGATTACGATAATAGAGGACTGCTGATGAAACAATAAACACACAAATAGAAGCCGGTCACCTTTGCAGTCTCTCTTAAGACTAACTAGTTGGAAAAGATTAGGCTCGGAGTTGGATGAGCAGGATAGAGCAAAACCAATCTCCCTTTGTGCAGTCGCACTGAAATGTAGAGACGTTGCCCGTGTGACATTTTAGTACAACTACACAAAACACTCTTACGAAAAAAGTGATTTGTGCAGTTCACCAAAAGGTCGCAATAGCAACGAGGTGAAATGGATAGCCCTGTTTGCAAAAAAGAGGTAAAAAGGAAACAATTACTGGCCAATAACAGTTGATGACACATACAAAAAAGAAGCATATTCCTTGTCCTAAGGTAAGATAACAACACGGTTTTGTTTGTCTAAAACGGTGTGAGGACGAGATTGCAATATGGAAAGTACACCGGCCGAGCTACGTTTTGGGCAAAGAACTATGGAAGATCCACATGCAGCGATGTGGGAAGACGTGCAGTGGACCAAGGCTGGAGGGGGTACTTGGAGGTCATCAGGATGTAACTAGGTGAGCGGCGGCAGGCGGAATCTGTGAGCAGGTGGCGTAGGCCCTGCCGCGCCGGAGCTTGGTCAGAGAGAACGGTGTGTACCGCAGATCGGGACGTGCTGCCTCGGCGCTGTCGAACAGAGAAATGATGCACTTCCTCCCTTTCACCCGGCAGACGGGATGCAGTCGGATCAGTAGCCAATGGTGAGAGAGAGAGAGGCCACCGCACTCCCTTCCCCCGGCGGACGGGATGCGGACGGATCAGTGACCAACAGTGAGAGAGAGAGAGAGGCCACCACAGCCTTGTGTGAGATACTCTGAAGAGCGACAAACCCGGCAGGCAGGCTCCATTGTATATAGTTGAGAGGACTACCTTTTTCTCCATAAAAATCATTTTATATTCTGTGTACGTGCCATTGAGCGCTATAACTTTATTTAAAAATAACGCGGCAATGCGTCAAGTCGAACTTTGTTTCGTGCACGCGTGATACACGACCTCCTTAGGTAAACAACCGCTACATGCGTTCAAATTAGCACGTGGGCTGCCATTTCATAAAGAAATGAGCTCCACCGTGTATCCGCGCGGGTGTGGTTGGGCACGAAGCGTGAGTACGTGCACGGTGCACCTATTCTCTTCTTGTATACGTACACCACCTACGTGGGGTTGTGTGAGAGAGATATAGTGTGTGGGTTCTTGAGAGTTTTTTTTGGGGGGGGGGTCAATCAAAAAATATAACATATGCAATGTGTGTGAAATAGAGTCCTGGATATAACATATATATAGAGGGGGTGATCCACGAGAAGAGAGTGGAGGTATCATCGGCTTGAGGTGTCCATAGAATCGCAGAGAGGGATGATGTGTGTGTGTGCGCGCACGATCGATAAAGAGTTCCATCGAATTTGTGTGTGCCCACGTCAAAGATATAGAGTGGCTGGCCTACTGGAACGTGAGAGGGGACATGTGCAGTTTGTCTCTATGGCATGGATACCGACCTGCAGCGCTCGACTATCGGTGTGTGGTGGGGGAAGAGGGAGGCCCAATTAACTGTAGAGGTACAATGGTTGGTATATGTGTGGAGGAGGAGAGAGGCCTACCTCATGTATTAAGGAGATCGATCTGCCTCATGTATTAAGGGAGATCGATCAGCATCCATGCATATGTGCAGGAGAGGAATAAGGTTGGGAGAGAGACAGAGCTAGAGTGTTGGAGGGGGTGGTAGTGGAGTTGCTTCTAACAAATGGTGGGATAGGCTTGCTAGACAAACGGAGGGCACACCCGCAATATCAATAAGAGAGGAGATGGCTGCTTGTTGTCTGTGCACGTGCGTGTGAGAGACGGGTCAGGAGGATGCACGAATGATGAGGGGGGCCGATATGGCTATGGTAAGCAGACGTAGCTACATAGGAAGATCAATCGTCCTTTGTTAGAGAAAGGAGAGACATGACTTGTGAGGTACGTCGATCGATGGGGGGGATAGTTAAAGTCAATCTAGGTATATGTTGGGAGATCGATTGGTATACACGCATGTGTGTGTTAGAAGCAAATGAGGCACCAGGAGAAGGATAGAGAGAGAGGGACGCATCTAGGAGGTGGTACGAGAGGCATACTATATCGAGGGGGAAGGAGTGTGCGAGTACGAGATCGATGAAAAGAGTGGTGGGAGTGAGGCATGGACGGTGACAAGAGAAGAGGGGAAGCTTGTGTTTGTGCTAGGCACACCTGGCTAGAGAGGCATATCGATCGATGTGTGCTGTAAAGGAGTTGGGGGCCTACACACACCATGGGTGAACGACCTAAAGTGAAAAGACAAATTTGCGCGATGGAGCTAGAGAATGCTGAGGGAGGGTGAGAGGGATGCGGGCGTGTGCATGCACGAGAGAAAGTTAGTGCTAGCTACAAAGATAAGAGGGTTGTGTGGGTGTAAAATACGAATGGAGATCATATATACTTCATTATAAAAAGCGAATTCGGATATTTGAAGAATTTATCGTAGTGTTTTAAACCGACGCATGTGTGAATATATATAACGGTGATACACATGGTGTGGTTATGAACATGTTATACTACATATAATATATTTTATCTCTACTCTTATAAAAACGGAGTTGTTGATGATGGTTTGCCTGCCATACTGCAATATAGGTCGTCCGATTTATATCTGGCGGATAGGAAGGAAACTATGGCATGTTTGAAAAAAGATACCCACACCCCTGTCCATATTTGCAAATTAGGCCCCTTGATCATGTTGATGTTTTGTGAAACGCATGGGCATCTTGCTAGTACTACGTATAATACATAGAATAATGATTATAATTTGGGCTAATGTGTGGCGTTTGCAGCTCAGGTCTAAATACTTGTCATAATGCACTAGACTTTGTGTGATAAACACAGTGTACGTATGGAACATGGTTTAGATTATGAATATATAGTTAGTACATCAAATGTTCTATTATTTGGAATCAACATCAAGTGTATTCAAAAAATAGAATTCGAGTTCATGTAGTACACATAGTTCATATCTATCTCTATAGTAACAATGTGCTGTGTTATTAAGGTAATACACGAATGATGGTTGAAGTTGGCAACAATCATGATTGAATATTCTTATTGAAATAGAGAAACGAATTCAAATTTAGTTCGAATTGCAACGGAAGTATAGACATTTGGAATGCACTAAAATGTTGGTATGAGTAGGTTACATGCACTATACAGCAAGCAAAAAATTTTAATCGGACATAACATGGATTCATACTCCCTCCTTCCATCTATATAGGGCGTAATGAGATTTTTAAGACCGCCTTTGACTATTGACAAGATTAATAGTACATGACATGCACAATGTGAAAATTATATCATTGAAAGAACCTTTCACAGACGAATTTAACAGTGTGCTTCGTGTAAGTTGCATGTGATATATTATTGCTCTAATATTTGGTCAAAGTTAGCATCAAAAAATGCATTAGGCCCTATATAGATGGAAGGAGGGAGTAGCTTTGAATAGCATTTGTATAGTAAAACGGGGCAAGACTCTCTCTTTGTGTGGTGTGAATAGTTTTATTTTTTTGTTTTTTGTTTGGTTGAGGGAAGTGCGAATTGATTTGGTACGTACAAGTTCAATATTACTACACGTTAGGCTTGTCCCTAAAATTCAACTCGCATCTTGTTATATCCCAAAAATTCAGATATCGTGCTCCCAAAACTGGCGCCTTCACAACCCGCGCCTCGCTATCCCGAAACTACAGCACGCACGAAAACTCCCTCCAGCTGCCAAATCCCGACATGCGAAATCCCCCTTCTAACCCTGAGTCGAAAGGGCCGCTAGTTCAAATCGATGGGGGGTACTTATGTAACACACCCTACATTTTGGACAAGTGCGTCCCTAAGTCATGCTTCACCCCCTCCCATCGCCCCCTTTTCGCCATTCTAAATCCCAGGCCGCCATAACCTCTCCGCTCCAGCCGCGAAACCCCACCCTCCTTCGTCTGCCACCTCACCGCTGCCCAGCCGGAGCCTCTTCCCTGACGACGTCGTCCACCGCAACAGCTCGACGTCCCTCGTCCACCTCCCCGGATGAGGATACGTCGTCCATCTCGTCGTCCCGTCGGTTCAGCCGCCCCTACCTCCACCTCCAAGGAGATACTCTGATGATCACCTCGTCTATCACGGCTGCTCCATCACCACAACACCGCCTTAACCTGCTCCACCGGAACCGCAACATCCTCACCGACTCCTCGGACGAAGCTGAGGCCTACTCAGCGCCACCAAAGAGGTTGTACACTCATTGCATCACACCTTCTCATTAACTCGACCTCTCAACAATGAAGGTGCTCCATCCCGCCCCCCATGGAGCGGCTACCTTGAAGCCGGCGCCGCGGGCGACATCTCCATGGCGGCTCTCCCCTTGTGCGAGGACCCTTTGGCAGCGGCGGCCATACCAGCCGGATCTGCTGCTGCTGCTCTGGCTCTCGCTCGCTCGCTCGCGCTGCTGCTGCTGCTCCGACTCTCGCTCGATCGCTCGCTCGCCCAGCTGCTGCTGCTGCTGCTCTCCACCTCGCTCGTGCTGCTGCTCTGCTCCGAATTAGCCACACTTCAGTCGACTGAATCAACTTTTGGGTCGGTCAATTTTCAGGGGTTGGGGGGCTCGCCGGAGTTAAGGAAGAACCACCCGCAGTGGGGACGGGGGCTCGCCGGAGAGGTACCCCACTATCTATCTTAGGGTTCAGGGTTGGGGGCGGGGGGCCTAGAGGTCTGGCCGGGGCGGCGGTGGGGAGTTGTTTCGGGACGGCAAGGCGGCGCTGGGGCCAACGGTTCGGCCGGTGGTGGCTGGCGGCTCAGGGGGTGCAGGTTGAAGATGAACTGCAGGCCCTCCCTAAACTACATGTCAAGTGCCTCTCTGCTACCATTGTGTTCAGTTTCGACAGTAGCATCCAAATTCCACAGTAAATTTCAGTTTCGACAGTTAAGTTCAGAGTCAACAGTTTTTACGTCATCTGTTGTAGTCAGGTGGTTTTTGGTGATGTATATTTTACATCCATTTTACATCATCTATTGGAGATGCTATTAGAATCCCACTTGAGATTGACGATGTCTGTCTTGTGCTCCTTCAGCCTTGACATCTTACGGCTCACCAGAGCTGCTCCAACGATAGAATGATCTATCACAATAGAGCACTGCCCTGGACGCCGTCTACAGATTCCTCAGATCTTCCTCCACACCACTGACAGCCACCTCTGCCTCAACTGCTTCAGCGACCAACCCAATGATGCTGAGGTCGACACGGCTATGGCAAACAGGTTGTACACTTGTTGCATCACTTATTACTATACATCCACGCCAATCCATTAGCGCTATTTTGGTTCAACGGAAAAACATAGCAATAGGGAATTTTCTAATGGCACTCTACTATTCAATTATTCATGCATTTTGTTGAAAGGAATGAAGCAAAACATCCACCTGGACCTACTTTTCAAAATCCTATGCATGAAAACAAGACCAATTGCTTTACTGCCAGAATAACATTCTAACTATACACCCTTTCATATGGCTTCACTTTATTTTGGCCATGTTTCTTTGCATTCCTCTGCTCTTCCAATTCCTGTAAACCAAACACCCAAGTTGACAAAAATCATGTGTTTACAAATGCTCTGTTTACCATGTGCATTTTCCTATCCTAATCCAGTGTTTTTCCTATCCCTGCGTTTTAAGAATCATGCAAGCCAAATGAGCCCTTACAGAATTACTTCAGTTATAGGTACGTGTCGAAGGGAACTTTGTGTGGTTTGTCCTGCTCCTGCCGCGACGTCGTCCACCTCACCTGAGCTGCTCCATCGATAGAAGCATCCACCAAACCAGACATCACGACTCCTGACCGTCTTTCGCCACCCCAGATCTCCTTCCCTACCACCAGCACCCACTGCAACAGCATCACCATCATCGACTCAGCAGATGAACCTAGGGAGTACACAGGTCCACAAGAGAGGTCGCACTCTTTTGTTTCTCCTTATGTTATGCATTTCTTAAAATTACCTGCTACTTTATCGTCTTGTTCACCTCTTGGACTCCAAGTCAGGTCCAAATTAATGTTCAAACTTGAGTTCTAAATTAGTTGTGGGGCACATATAGAGGCAGCAATGAATAATATGTCTGTCTAATATCTGGTTCACCTAGGGTATGCCTATGTTGTTCATCTTGGGTGGGAAACAAATAGTAAAGCAATCATCATCTGTCTTTTTATCAAGTTAAAGCAATCATCAGCCTGCTATCATTATTTTTGGATCCATCCACTGGTTGTTACCATCACTCTAAATTTCTGCATGCTCTCCTTACATAATCTCACCATATTTTTTTCGTATGCATGTCAGATATTGTACACAGTCATGTTGAACATGTAGAGAAAAAGAGAAGAGTTTTGCGCGGCAATAAAATGTCATGCAGACATCACTCCATGGTGGGTTCAATGGCAAACCCTCCCCACCCATGTCCAGATTGTAATCCAGAGGAAGATCTCTGTTCTGAGGCAGATTTAGACGCCGCTGACCACTCCTGTTTACCCCCCAAGGTGTTTTCTCTACCTTGGCATGATGATGTTAGTCATATCATGCATATGTTGCCTTGCAGTGCCTACTTTTGACATCATATATGTCATCTGCTTAGTTTAGACATGTTCTGTAATGCCACCTGTTTAGTTTCTATATCATATATGGGAATTATGCAGTCTCATGTATTTTAGCCAGCCATAATATATGTGAAATGTACAATGCTATCCTGTTAACCAGGCATCATATATTTGAATGATATCTTGCCCATCCTTTTCTTCATTACATTTCCATTTGTCGACAATGTTTGTACATTAAACTACTCTTCCTGTGAATCAACCATTTGGGTGGGAGATCGAAAAATCTGGTGTGAAAACAAGGCCTTCAGAGCAGATAGTGCTACCTATCGAAGCAGATCTCTTGTTGGGTCCCGATAACTCCTCAAAGATGGATTCAAAGAAAGATGTCAAGTCCTATTCCCCCACCGAGGTGTATGCTCAAACTTGACACGGTTATACTGCTCATATCATGCATATGGTGTCTTGCATTGCATAGTTTAGACATCATATACACAATATTCAACACCATGTTCTTAGTTAAGACATCATATTGAATGCCCTCTGTTTAGCATATAAATCACATATGTGAATTAAATGATGCCATCCTGATTACTTAGATACCATGTAGGTGAATTATGTCATGCGATCCTATTTAGTTATTCATCATATCTTTGAATTATGTTATGCTATGCTATCCAGTTTAGTTAGACATCATATATGTGAAATTATGTCATGCTATCCGTTTTAGTTAAACAATATACATGTCAACTATTTCATGCCTTTTTTCCACACTATCTATTGCATCTGTCTCTCATACAATGTCTGTACATTCAACTATGTTTCCTGTTTATCATCCATTTGAATTGGAGCGGGTGATGCCATTATCCAGCGGACTAAAAACACGGTCTTCAAATAAAATAGTGCTACCTCTTGGTGGAGATAGCACCCCGGTTGTACATGCACAAGAACCAGCCCTACCACACATAACCCAAACTCTCACAGACTGTACCCATACTGTGATGGACAGAGAACCAGTGTCACCCAATCTAACCCCAACCCCAGCAGATAGTAACCCAGTTCCTATTGACACAGCACCATCTCCACCACAGAGCTCCCAAACAAGAGCAGTTAGTAAGGCAGCTCCAGTGCCCAAAGGGCCAGTACTACCACGGCGAACCCCAACTCCACCAGTTAGTACGCCTATTCCTGTGGAGGAAGCACAACCAGCTAGTCGTAGTTTAGCAGCTATCACATTTGATGTTGTTAAATCTTATGTGCGTATCTTCCCATCTTGGAAATATTATACTGGAGATGAAGGAAAATGCCAGTTGCAGGTGTTTTTCTAGGAGTTACGTGTAAGTAATGTTATTCATGGCAATTACTTTGCTTTGTCCCATACATCCTACCTCCATGATGGTTATAATACAGCAAATTTTCCCATTTTTCTCTATAGAGAAGGACCGATTTGGAAACTCAGGATGAGGTAACCTGTGCTAATACCTCTGCTATCTTCAAGAATGCTTGGTGGCAGTATCAGAATTACCTGAAGAAAACGTACTTCACCGGCAAAGAAACTCATCAAATTCCCTTACGTTCTCCTGAGACACATTTACTGGACAATGACTGGGAATGCCTTGTTCTGTACTGGTCCCGAACCAAGAATGTGGTAAGGTCTATGAGCTCATTTTCAATTTTTAAGTATTATATTCTTGCATCTTACTGTACTCTATTCATGTAGAACAAGTGCCTAAACCTGAAGAATAACTGTTCTAATTTAAGATTCCATTGCTATCATAGTTCAAAAAGTGATAGGCGTTAATTGTGCATTTTGCCACCGCCTTGCGCTTTACTGACCAAAGCGCATGCTTATGCGTAGTTATGCACAGATTAAGCGTAGTTATGCGAAATGCGTTTTGCCAACACCTAGAGCCTAGGCACGCTTAAGCGCTCGCTTAGGCGCGCCTTTTTTAACTATGATTGCTTTGCTCTTGTATCACTGTATTTACTCATACAAAACTATTTTTAAATTGAAGGATCCAATCGAAACTCCAATGGCACAGGAGGTATGTTCACGCATGTTTCTTCAACAGGTTTGCTCTTATCAATAGCTCTGTTGATTTCAATTTCAATTGTGTATACAGTTGACTTTCATATCATGCACACTACTAGCATCACAACAGAGCCAATAGTGTTGTTGTACATGTAGACCCATGGTACCCATCTGAAATCTTGTTGTGTCGTGTAGTTTCCCACACTTTGTATTCTTTCACTGCTGCTTTGTCTTGAACTGATATGATTTGAACTGTGTCTCTATTTTGATTTGGCAAGACAATGAAGTGACCATAGGACATAGATATATGTTTGTTTGATACTTTTATTATGTACTAGTACTTGGCAATAGAAGACTTGGTAGTTTAATCCTGTCCACCTTACTAATGAACTGGTTCACCGAAATGAGTTTCATATACTAGTACATGTTAAACTTGTTATGTGTCTGCTTGTTTCTTCTATTAGAATGCTGACAAAATATTGGGGAAGAGTGCCTTATTAAGCAATGATAAAGGAAGTAATGCAGATAAGGTTAAGGATAGTGACACATCTTTGTTGGTCTCCAACAAAGCTGATAAAACAACTAAGGAAGACTATCTTGAAGACAACGAGACAACCCCAAAGTCCTGTCTTGGTTTAGTGTTCGAGTTACTGGCCACTACCGCTTGCACAAGCTATTCAAACTCATTGTCTGAATCAGTTCGGTTTCTTGAGTCTCAACTACAAGCTGAAAGACATCGATTAGCTGTGCTGCGACAAGAAGCGGAAGGACTACGGAAGTCCTTGGAGCATTCATATGCATACTTTCTGGTGCAACAGCAAGCGTCGGAGGATTTTAGCGGCAAACGGGACAAAGCTAATAAGCTTGCTAAGATTATTCCCAGCATGGTGGATACCCAGGATAACGTTTCTTGAGCTCTTCTGACATTGTTTCAGTTATGCTCTTGTTTTGCTGCCACGTTTATTTGCACTGGTGGCCAACTTTGACGGCCAGTGTATGTAATATGCTGCTTTGTTCCCTATATTTGCATTGGTGGCGAACTTTGATTCCCAGTGGCTGTAATATGTGTAATAACTAGGCCAAAAAATCATGGCAACACACGTACTGTTGTAACCATGGGCCTCCTGCAGGCCATATGATCCATGTGCCTTCTTCTGGCCGTAGGATCCATTGGCCTTCTATATGGGCCGTAGGATCCATTGGTCTTCTATACGGGCCTTAGGATTCATGGGCCTTCTACGGGCCGTAGGGTCCATGGGCCTTCTACGGGCCATACGATCCATGGGCCTTCTATGGGTCGTACGATCCATGGGCCTTCTACGGGGCATATCATCATTTCGCCAATCATGGGTCGTACTATTCGTGGACCATAACGGGCCGTTAATAGGTCGTATTTGATAACTCTATGAAAATAGCCCAACGATTTTTTGACATGAAAATGGCCCAACATATTAACGGTCCACAAACGGGCTGACTGTAGGCTGAATTTGGCCCACAAGCAGAAAATGACAGTAACGGGCCGTATGTAACCGAATGTTGCAAATGAGCACAAGAATCAATGGGCCCTGAGAAGGCCAAAAGATAACTTGGGCTTGAAACGGCCCAATGGAATAACAGGCCGTTAATGGGTATAAAGTGATACACTGTTCATTATAGGACAGTTTCACCACGGGACGTTAATGGGTATAACGTGATACACTGTTCATTACGGGCCAGTTTCACCACGGGCCGTTAATGGGCCAAGAGTTACAAAGGGCCTCATATGGGCCGAAAGAAGTCATGGGCCACACATGGGTCAGAAGTTAAAATGGGCTGGAATCATATTGGACGGCCCAAATGACGCTACTGGGCCTAATTCGAAGAGGTCGTAACAGGCCCTGGGTTAGCGGGCTGTAAATGGGCTATATGCGAACAGGCCGTTAACAGGCTTTCCGTGGGCCGGTCCACCACCTTTTTACCAAGTCAAACGGGCCGGCCTTTTCACAAGAATGGGCCTTTGTTGGGCCGTGCCACGTGTCGCCGTATCATAGGCGCCTTCGGTCCAATGAGTGGATGACATCTGTGCTAACGGTGAGCCGACACGTGTTTCCTCCAGCCAATGATGATTTTACACATGGAAAATCCCCATTGGTCGGGGCTGTTAACGGGTTATCGGATCCAAAACCGGACCCGATAGCTTAACGGCGTTCCGTCACGGTGGATGCCACGTGTCGGTCACCCTTGACGAAAGCACTTCTGTGATGCGCGATTTATCGTCATGGAAGTGGATACTTTCGTGATGATAATTTTGGTAATGTCATGGAACACTTCAACGACAACACACGTATGACTATCTTGATTCTGACATAAAATCGTCATGGATGTACATGCATGACAAAAAACGCGATCTACTGTGACAAACACGTATCATCACGGAAGTGTATTTTTTTGTAGTGCATAGACACGAGTTGTCATTTGATTAACGGGATCACATCATTAGGAGAATGATGTGATTTACTTGACACATTGAGGGAGTCCTGGATAAGGGGGTATCCGGACAGCCGGACTGTATACATCGTCCGGACTATAAAAGCGTCAAGATACAAGACTCAAGACTTCGGCTCGTGTCCGGATGGGACTCTCCTTTGCGTGGAAGACAAGCTTGGTGATCCGGATATTATGTTTCCTTCTTTGTAACCGACTCCATGTAAACCCTAGCTCTCCGGTGTCTATATAAACCGGAGAGGATGGTCCTTAGAAGGCCGATGACAATTACAATCATACCATCATAGGATAGCTCTTAGGGTTTAGCCTCTATGATCTCGTGGTATATCTACTCTTGTACTACACATATCTTCAATATTAATCAAGCAGGAAGTAGGGTTTTACCTCCATCAAGAGGGCCTGAACCTGGGTAAACATTGTGTCCCTTGCTTCCTGTTACCATCAGCCTAAGACGCACAGATCGGGACCCCCTACCCGAGATCCGCCGGTTTTGACCCCGACATTGGTGCTTTCATTGAGAGTTCCTCTATGTCGTCGCTTCGAGGCTTGATGGTGTCTTCAATCGCCAACAACACAGTCCAGGGTGAGACTTTTCCCCCCGGACAGATATTTGTGTTCGGCGGCTTCGCACTGTGCGCCAATTCGCTTGGCCAGTTGGAGCAGATCGATAGCTTCGCCCCTGGCCACCAAATCAGGTTCAGAAACTTGAACTACATGGCAGATATCCACGGAGACTTGATCTTCCACGGATTCGAGCCTGTGCCAGGAACGCTGGATAATCACGACGAGCACGGCCTAGACCTGCTGTCGGACAATGCTCGGGACATCATCCTCGAAGCAGCCCCGGATCTACATCCAGGGCAGGTTGCGTTGCCTATGGACGGAGGGCTGGACCCCACCCCGCAGGCCGCACACTCATCGGTAGTGGAGCCGAACATAGGTCTCACCTCTGTGGAGGCCTGTAACCCTGGGCCCTCGGACTCATACCCAACTTTTGGCCCTGGTCCGCACACTCTCGAGCCAGCCGAGCCAGCTTGGGCTTCGGTAATGGAGTTTACCGCTGCGGACATCTTTCAGCACTCGCCCTTTGGCGACATGCTGAACTCATTAAAGTCTTTCTCTTTGTCAGGAGGCTCTGGGCCGAACTATGTCTGGCTCGAGTGGGAAGTAGGCGACGAACGAATTCGGTGCCCACCCACCACCCACTTCATTGCCACGATCGAAGATTTAACCGACGTGCTTGACTTTGACTCCGAAGACATCGACGGTATGGACGACGATGCAGGAGAAGCTCCAGAATCCCTGGGGCGCGGAACTACTACCTTGTCACACAATATATACATGGTAGATACGCCCAATAAGGACGACAGCGATAATCCGGAAGATAAAACACCCGCGCAAAAGCCAAAAAGGCGGCGCAGACGCCGCTCAAAGTCCAACAATTGCAAAAATAGCGACAAGAGCGCAAGAAGGGTCGATATACCCGCAAACTTCGAAAGCAACAACGACCACATGGACACAGCGATGGAGCAGGATGAGCCAGGCCACGCCAAATCAAGTTCGGAGCACATACCCGATCACAATGATCCAGAGGGACGAGCTCATGAAGCCGCCCCAGAAAAGGAAGACAATCCGAACGATGATGCACTCATCATCCCAGACGAACAAGTGGAACGAGATAATCTCCACAGAAAGCTTATGGCCACCGCAAGAAGTCTAAAAAAGCAGAAGCAACGGCTCAAGGCCGCACAAGAAAAGCTCAACCAAAGATGGAATAAAGTGCTAGACACCGAAGAAAGATATGGTGATGACCGCCATACGAAAAGCTATCCGAAGCGCAAGCTACTGCCAGAATTTGACGACACGGCCGTTCCACCAAAAGAAAATTCGAGCAAGAAACTAGATGTACCGCTTCACAACAATAATAGAGCAGCTGTGGATGCTGCCCACGATCTACGTGAGCATCTGGATAAGAAGGCCGGTGCAGCCAGGTCCATCTATGGATCTAAAAGACACACCCCGGCGAAGGACTATGGTCAGCCAAATGCTCATACAAGCCAGATACCAGTTCGGAATAAGCTCCGGACACAACAACAGCCGACTACATGCCACATCATGTTCAAATACAGAGGGGCTGCTCACTCCCTATGCTTCACCGAAGAAGTACTGGACCATGAATTCCCAGAAGGCTTCAAACCTGTGAACATAGAAGCATACGACGGCACCATAGGCCCAGGGGTCTGGATCGAGGATTTTATCCTGCATATTCACATGGCTCGTGGAGATGATCTCCACGCCATCAAATACCTTCCCTTAAAATTGAAGGGGCCAGCTAGACACTGGCTGAAAAGCCTCCCCAAAAACTCAATCGGGAGTTGGGAGGAACTCGAAGATGCTTTCAGGGCCAATTTTCAAGGGACTTATGTCCGGCCTCTGGATGCAGACGACCTAAGTCACATAATCCAACAGCCCGGAGAGTCCACCCGCAAGCTTTGGAACAGATTCCTCACTAAGAAGAATCAAATTGTCGATTGTCCGGACGCTGAAGCCTTAGCGGCATTCAAACACATCATCCGTGACGAATGGCTCGCCCGACACCTCGGCCAAGAAAAGCCAAGGACAATGGCAGCCTTAACAAGCCTTATGACCCGCTTTTGCGCGGATGAAGATAGCTGGCTGGCCCATAAAGGCACTAGCGACCCCAGCACATCCGAAATAAGGGATGGCAATGGGAAGCCACGGTGTAATAAAAACAAATGCCAAAACAAGGAAGAGAGCCCGGATAACACGATGGTCAATGCCGGATTTAGGGGCTCTCGACCTGATCAGCAAAAGAAGCCATTTAAAGGCAGTAAAGAGGGACCGTCCGGCCTGAACAGAGTTCTGGACAGACTATGCCAAATTCATGGCACCCCGGAGAAACCTGTGAACCACACCCATAGAGAGTGCTGGGTCTTCAAGCAGGCTGGCAAATTAAATGCCGAACACAAAGGGAGGGAAACACCAAGTGAAGACAAGGACGAACCTCGCCAGCCGAACACTGGGGGGCAGAAAAAATTCCCTCCAAAGGTTAAAACAGTAAACATGATCCACGTGACTCACACATCCACAAGAAGGCAAGAACGCGCGCTCAGAGATGCGCACGATGAAAAGCCCACCGTAGCCATATCTGACTACTGGATGTCTCGCCCGATCACTTTTGATCACATGGACAACCGAACTAGTATTCGGCACGGAGGATCACAGGCCTTGGTGCTCGACCCAATAATAGACGAATACCGTCTCACCCGTGTCCTCATGGATGGCGGCAGTAGTCTCAATTTAATATACGAGGACACTGTCCGCAGAATGGGGATAAACCCATCCAGAATTAGCCAAAGCAACACCACCTTTGAAGGGGTGATACCAGGCGTTGAAACTTACGGCAGGGGCTCCGTCATGCTAGATGTAACATTCGGCTCCCCAAGCAACTCCAGAAGCGAAGAACTATTCTTCACCATCGCACCCTTCCAAAGCGGCTATCATGCATTGCTTGGAAGAACGGCCTTCGCCCGCTTCAACGCATTGCCGCATTATGGCTACCTTACACTCAAGATGCCCAGTCCACGTGGTGTCATCACCGTTAGTGGAATCGCAGAGCGCTTTTCACATGCAGAGGAACACGCGACGGCCCTGGTGGCCGGACTGTAAGCGGCCTCCAATTATCACATACATGCCTGGTCATTAAGACCATAGACATGGTTAGGCGAGTCCGGTAGCCCGGTTCAACCAGGGCACCATATATGTACCCCCATAGAGGAAACAAGGGGCTATAAATTTTTAATACAGCCCCACACTTGGCTCGACCTTATTGGCAGGCCAACATCTTACACTTTTATTATTAATCGCATACTTATGTTGCACTCTTCTACGAGTTTTTCTTTTTTTTACACACAACGTTCGCGCAAGACCCTTCCAGGATATGGCACAACGGAGATAAGGCGCAGACGTGCAGCAGGGCCCCGTTCAACAGGTTTCTTTTTAGATTAAGCCCATATGTAAACCTTTTCTACTGCCTCTTGTTGTTTAACCATCCCATGGGTTCTATACCCATAGAGGATACTGCCATTATTGGCATTTGGCCACGACAGACTAAATTGCACGTACCTAGGAATTAAGGGCTTATAATAGGCTCTTGTTAGCCTCTTTTCCTTTACAAAGACCGAATACCCTCGGGAGTGTTCGGCGTCACGAGTTTGGCCGTATATGCATCAGCTCCGAATCATGTCTTTGGTCAAATGTTAGGTTTGCCCAGCTCCTGGGTTTGCCGCCTTACGTCCTGTTATCACTGGCTAAGGCAGGCCAAAGGAGAACTACTGCGATTGTGCCCTGGTTATTCCGGATGAGCGCCTCAGTAGAGAAAGCCGAAAACTGACTGTCATGATACAGTAGAGACTGTTCAACCACTTGAAGACTCAACAGAATCCCTAAAGATTCCTCCGCATTAACGAAGGGCCGTTTCCCGGCCATGTACACACGCGCCCGTATTCGGATGCACGCGAAGGTACTAGGGGCTACATAGTAGCCCCACCATTATACTCCCATGGCTAAGCGAAAGTGTTACAGCTATACAGTCTGGTTTCCTAGTTCGACGTGCGATCACCTCCTTAATGGACCAAGACGTTGGATCAAGTGTGATTACGCATATTTTTTGCGAACACCCCCGCATTATATGCGTGGGGGCTGAAGCCAACGACTGCGATCTTTCGGACTACTTATACATATAAAAACGGCCGCAAAGGGGATACAATCATACTTCCGGGCAAAAGTATAAACATAGCCTCATAATTAAACTAAAATATTGTTTTCTACAATGATTCGACTTATCACTCGAATAAAACATTCTTCGAGCACTGCGCCTCTATTAGGCGGGCACCTTCTGTGACTTGCGCCAAGTAGTGCTCGGCCGGATATTGGCCTCCCGCCGGATCCTGGGTCGCTATTACAGTGGCCTCCATATCCGTCCAATAGGCTTTAACGCGGGCTAGAGCCATCCGCGCACCCTCTATGCACGCCGACCTCCTCATGGCGTCAATCCGAGACACGGCTCCAAGGAATTGCTGCACCAAACCAAAATAGCTGTCTGTCTTAGGCCCCTTCGGCCAAAGATGGTCTATTACTGACCGCATTGCAAGCCCGGACAGCCTGTGGAGCTCCGCCATAGCAGCCACCTTCTCATTCAGCGGCAGCGGGCGAGTGGGAGCATTGAACTGCGACCAGAAATGCTTTTCCACTTCTTCATCGCCTTGACCCTCGAAGAACTTGACAGCGTCATCTGTACTATTAGCCAAGTCCGCATATGCGTCTGCAGGACTCAAGCGCCCCGCCAGGGGAGCATACTTCGGATCCAAGAATGTGACGCCCCCGATTCAATCGTACACTAATCATGCACGCAAATGTGTACGATCAAGATCAGGGACTCACGGGAAGATATCACAACACAACTCTACAAATAAAATAAGTCATACAAGCATCATAATACAAGCCAGGGGCCTCGAGGGCTCGAATACAAGTGCTCGATCATAGACGAGTCAGCGGAAGCAACAATATCTGAGTACAGACATAAGTTAAACAAGTTTGCCTTAAGAAGGCTAGCACAAACTGGGATACAGATCGAAAGAGGCGCAGGCCTCCTGCCTGGGATCCTCCTAACTACTCCTGGACATCGTCAGCGGGCTGCACGTAGTAGTAGGCACCTCCGGTGTAGTAGGGGTCGTCGTCGACGGTGGCGTCTGGCTCCTGGACTCCAGCATCTGGTTGCGACAACCAGAAAGAAAGGAAAGGGGGAAAAAGGGGGGAGAAAGCAACCGTGAGTACTCATCCAAAGTACTCGCAAGCAAGGAACTAAACTACATATGCATGGGTATATGTGTAAGGAGGCCATATCAGTGGACTGAACTGCAGAATGCCAGAATAAGAGGGGGATAGCTAGTCCTATCGAAGACTACGCTTCTGGCAGCCTCCGTCTTGCATCAAGTAGAAGAGAGTAGATTGAAGTCATCCAAGTAGCATCTCCAAGTAGCATCTCCAAATAGCATCTCATAGCATAATCCTACCCGGCGATCCCCTCCTCATAACCCTGAGGTAGAGCCACCACCGGTTGTATCTGGCACTTGGAAGGGTGTGTTTTATTAAGTATCCGGTTCTAGTTGTCATAAGGTCAAGGTACAACTCCAAGTCGTCCTGTTACCGAAGATCACGGCTATTCGAATAGATTAACTTCCCTGCAGGGGTGCACCACATAGCCCAACACGCTCGATCCCATTTGGCCGGACACACTTTCCTGGGTCATGCCCGGCCTCGGAAGATCAACACGTCGCAGCCCCACCTAGGCAAAACAAAGAGGCCAGCACGCCGGTCTAAACCTAAGCGCGCAGGGGTCTGGGCCCATCGCCCTGAGCACACCTGCACGTTGCGTGGGCGGCCGAAAGCAGACCTAGCCTAGTGGCGTTCCAGTCCAATTCGGCGCGCGCCGCTCCGTCGCTGACGTCTGAAGTGCTTCGGCTGATACCACGACGTCGGGATACCCATAACTACTCCCGCGTAGATGGTTAGTGCGTATAGGCTCGTAGCCAACTCAGATCAAATACCAAGATCTCGTTAAGCGTGTTAAGTATCCGCGAACGCCGAACAGGGCCAGGCCCACCTGTCTCCTAGGTGGTCTCAACCTGCCCTGCCGCTCCGCCACAAAGTAACAGTCGGGGGCCGTCGGGAACCCAGGCCCACCTCTACCGGGATGGAGCCACCTGCCCTTCAGCCCCCAACTCCGAACAGTATCACAGGTAATGTAACAGTGTATAGTATATAGTATATGCCCGTGATCACCTCCCGAAGTGATCACAGCCCAGTAGTATAGCATGGCAGACGGACAAGAGTGTAGGGCCACTGATGGAACACTAGCATCCTATACTAAGCATTTAGGATTGCGGGTAAGGTATCAATGACTGTAGCAACAATGACAGGCTATGCATCAGAATAGGATTAACGGAAAGCAGTAACATGCTACACTACTCTAATGCAAGTAGTATAGAGGAGAATAGGCGATATCTGGTGATCAAAGGGGGGGCTTGCCTGGTTGCTCTAGCAAGAGAGAGGGGTCGTCAACTCCGTAGTCGAACTGGGCAGCAGCAGCGTCGGTCTCGTAGTCTACCGAAGAGAAGAGGGGGAAGAAACAATAAATACAGTGCAAACATAAGCATGACAACACAAGACATGATAAAGAGCGAAGCTAGTTGTGTCCTAACGCAGTATGAGGTGATGCCGGCGAAGGGGGAAAACATCCGGGAAAGTATTCCCGGTGTTCCGTGTTTTTGGGCAGAGGAGCCGGAGGGGGAAAGTTGCGAGTTTGATATGTTAGGGGTGTGTGGCGGACGAACGGGTTGCGTATCCGGAATCGTCTCGTCGTTCTGAGCAACTTTCATGTTGAAAATATTTTAATCCGAGTTACAGATTAAAAGATATGATTTTCTAAAGATTTTATTAATTTCTGGAATTTATTTAATTATTTAATTAATTTGGAAAATGGATTTATGACGTCAGCATGACGTCATGCTGACATCAGCACTCAACAGGGGTTGACTGGGTCAAACTGACGCGTGGGTCCAATGGGACCCACCTGTCATGCTCTGTTAGGTTAATTAGGATTTAGTTAAACTAATTACTGTTTAGTTAGACTAACAGGTTAATTAGATTAATTAAGCAGGATTAATTAACTTAATTAATTTAGTTAATTAATTAATTAACTATATATATATATATATATTTAATTCCTTTTCTTTTTCATTTTTTTTAAAAAACGTTCTGGGGGGCGTGGGCCCCCCCATTCAGTGTCACAGAGGCCATTCAGGGCGCGGGCGACGGGTAACGGGCGCGCCCCGTTCGGGCGCACACCCAGGGGCATGCGGGCGTGGGCGGCGGACCTGGCAGGTCGCCAGGCCGGCATGGGCGAGGCCAGCACGGGCCGGCCGGTGAGCGAGCGGCGGCGAGCACGGCCCCGTGTGGGCGGGCGCGCATGAGCGCGCGGCAGGGCTGCAGCAGGGAGGCCGCGCACGGCGAGGATGACTCCGGCGCGGGGGGGGGGGGGGCTCGGCGCAGAGGGCGCGCAGGGCACGGTGAGCGCGTGCGGGCGCCGGCGAGGCGCCAGCATGCCGGAGCGCAGACGGCGCGGTGAGCGAGCGAGGGGGAGAGAGGAGAGGTCGGGGGGGGGGGAGTGGGCGAAGCTCATAGGGGGTCCGCGGGGTCTAGGAGGCGGGCGCGGTGGAGCTTGGAGGTGACCGGCGAGGAGGGAGTCGGGAAGGCGGCCGCCGGCGTCGGGGAGGGGGTCCGGTGAGGCGGGGGAGGTCGGGGACGATCCCGCGGCGGCGGGTGCCCCGCGCGTGGGGCGACGGTGTGGAGGGGGGGTCCGGACGGCGGCGAGGGGCGCAGGGGGGCAGAGGTGACCGGTGTCGGGGCGGCGGGGGCCGCCGGCGATGAGGGGAGGACGAGGGGGACCGGGATCGGGCGGGGGCCGATCCGGATCGGCGCGAGGGGAAGAAAGGGGATCGGGGGGAGGAGTGGTTGCGGCTAGGGTTCGGCCGAGTGGGGAGCGGGGGATTATGCAGGGGGCGAGTGGGCCGGCCTGGGGGCCCGATGGCCTGCTGGGCCGAGGCCCAGTGGGGGGGGGGTGCTCTTTTCCTCTTTTTTTTTGTTAGTTTTGTTTTATGTTTTTTTATACTTTGCTTTCTTTTAGTTTCCTATTATTTTAGTTTTAGTAAATTACCAAAGTGGCACCTAAATAGCATTTTACAAATTATGCCACTGCCACAATAGTTTAATACTTAGAACAATTTAGTTTTGAAAATGTTTATTATTTTTAAAGCATTAAACTAATTGTTTTTGCTACTCTTTTATTCATTTAACAGTATTTAAATTTTTTATAAAAGTGTGGTTTCTCCACCATAATTATCTATGCAATATTTGGTTCACTCCGAACATTTTAGTTTTAATATTTGAAAACTTTTATTGTTTGCCTATTTTTGAATTTGAATTTGAATCGGTTTCGAACTAACTCGAGATTAGCAACTATAAACGAGGTGACGTGGCATCATTAGCAAAGGATCACTGTAGCTTAATTTCCCGGGCGTCACAATTCTCCTCCACTACAAGAAATCTCGTCCCGAGATTTAAGCGGTGGAGTAAGGGGCGAAGGTGTTGGTAGCGAAAAACCTAACGAGTCTTCTCGGTCTTGGCTTCCCTTTCGAAGAGGTTGATCCCTTTTGTTGATGTCTTCATTTCACTGCTTCAAGTCACCATGATCAATTTGTCATCCTTTCTTCGGGATCTCCATCGTACTTACGAATAGGTAAGGGGCAGCTCTACAACGATAGGATGTTACAAGGGAAAATCTTCTGGGGGTTTCCCAAGTATGAACATATGAGTATCTCTCGAGTTGAACAAATGAAACACATCGAGAGCAAAGTAAGACGGTGCAATAAGAAGTTTCAAGCGGATAGGCAATCGTTCATTGCCTGAAACAGAGTGTGAATGGGGTTCAGAGCAACGGGAATAAGTATTGTGTCCGATACCAGAATTGATCACTAGGAAGGTGGCTCGCAAATTACATACGAAGTCAAGCTATAGGAATAACTTTGGCAACAGGGTGTATAGGAGAGTCAGGTTTCGATCCTGTGGAACTATGGGTTATGGGCCCATCATGTGGTTGAAGTAGGAAGGGGGGCCGACATTTTGCACGGTCATGATAGTAAGGCGTGTCAAAGGGTAGCCTGTCAGATATGTCGGCAACAACATCGATACCAAGGGCAAGGGATGAAGAGAACCATTCTCCTGCTCGTTGAACGAGGCGGACCAATAGGCAAAGTTCTCATCCCTCGGTGGTTACCGGAATGTCATCAACAATAGAAACAAGGTCTTACTGACAAAATTGTACACCGAGGTGTTTACCTAAGTAGGAGAAAACTACTGCTTACATCATATAGATCACAAGAAGGTTTAAACAATCCCAATGGAAAGGAAAAGTGATTGTCAGGTTTAAGCAGAACAATGGAAAGGGAAATGTGTTTAAACACATATTTCAAGGGTATATCCTTCCCAAGGACAAGCAGAGTAAGATATCCATGACAGGATACAATGTAGAAAACCCTTTAGAAACGGGGAGAGAAACTTCATGGCATTACCCATACAACGGTGTTTGGATAATTTAGCAGGAAACATTTAGCATTGGCTTCAAATGTCCTTGTTGACAATCGGAGTACCACAAACATGCTTCGAGATAGCATTACATGGTCTTCAAGCAAGTTCAGACTTTGGAAACAAAAAGGGTCCATCAGGAAGAACTTGTAGAATAAGTCTTACAATTTCCTCATGGAAGCATGGTTAACCTTGTTAAAAAGGATACTACAATAATAGGTCCTCCACCCGGGGGGGGGGGGGGTTGCTAGGCATGACATCATGTTACCAGGTCATCAAAGGACCAATGTTATAACTCTTGAAAATATGTTCCAACCATCATATCTGACCTAGATTCAGATCTGATTAGTGCCAGGATACCTCCGACTTAGTAAGCCTGAGAAGAAAAGGTGCAACACAATTGACGAGATGACAATGTAAGGTTCTCGGAAATGAACTATGAAGTGATTTCCGTTAACAAGAGTTCATCATTAATCCAAGGAGAGGACAAGGAGGTGTCTGGTGAACTCAACGACAATTCATCGAGATTTCCAAAAGATGGATTTCCACAATTAAGTGAACAAGGAGATAACATTTGTCAGACCAAATGATATAAGGAAGTATGCTCACGGAAAACATACACAATTAAACATTGGTTGAAAGGTGCGCCCAAAATATGGGTTGGGTTGCACGACCGATGTTAGAATGGTGATTCAATAATCAATAGTTTAAGAACGAACGACTGACCATTAACTTCAAAGCAATAGGGTTGCTAGAACTGCAGAATCCAAACAACACCGTTCACTTGTTGGAATTAACACGGGGACCAATAAAGAATGGTGATGGTGAGAAGTATTTCTATGCCAAGAATTCTCAAGAGGTGGAACAAATCTCAGAACATTCTTGACATAAAGGATGGTAATACTCCAAGGTAAAGAAGAACAATTGCTGGATAGCAAGGAACTCAAGGTATAACACCAAACATGAACAAGCTTGTGTTGGTGGGAAGGCAATAAAGTGGTCGACGATAATACAATTCATCGAGGGCAAGGATGTTATTTCTCATCATGAATTCAATTGATATCCTGGATGAGCTCAGAATGTTGAGGATCACGACACCTTTGTCGCGAGAGTTCATGAAGATGTAATCGATCGGTAACGACATCAAGTCAAGTAATGATGAAGTGAAAGGTTATTGGAACCAAGGGTACGACACAAACTCGAAACCAAGCTTGTTGTTCAAGGCGAAATGATATGACGATGAGGATCGACATAAGGTTAGTTCATCGTCGAAAATTGGTGCTCCGAGAATAAGGACCAGGTAGCACAGTTAGAATCGTCACGACAATGATATAGCCAAACAGGCTAGGAATGGCGTGATCGGGTACAAACTCGTACTTATAGAAGCTTACTGAAGAGTTGTTGAACCGAAGAGCGGACTCGGTTCAGTTATCGGTGTCTTTGAGTGTTCAATAACTCAGAGCCCGTGAAAAATTGGAATTAGTTGGAAGGTAGCACTTGATGAAGAACTCATAAGAAGTTATGCAGTTCCATGATAATCTCGAGATACCAGGGGGGTAATACTCGACACAAGATCAAAGTAAAGGTTGGACTGGCGTATTGATCCATAGGAGACAATTGTTTTAAATTGTCCGAGAAATGAGATCAAAGAAGAACAATCATGGTCGGAACCACGGTTGCAAGGGATCAATTCACAGATACCATATGTTAGTTATCAAGGAAATAGTTATATTTACAAGAAGCTTCTATGACAGGATCTACATCGTGTCCATGGGCATGAACACAAAGTTCAAGGTCGACTCCCACTTCTCCAATGCACAACCTTTCATTCACTTCTCGCGCTCAATGAAGTTGTAGTTTTGAAATTTTATTTGGCAAAATACCAGAAGAGTACGACTCGTGAAAACTTTCGAGTTCACACCTATTAAGGAAGGCATAGGTTCAACCCATCGGGGCATCTTAGAATCATATACCAGAATCTTTAGAAGTAATTAACTCAAGCTCGAAGACAGAGCATGGTTAAGAAAGCAGAGGATACAATTTACCAAAGGCATTATGTATCAGAGGAAAGGCTCACAAGGTTATTGAATATGAAGGGCGTTGTCAGATAAAATCCAACAAAGGATCTGGTGGTCCACAAGGGATCTGACGTGAGCATCGGTACTCAACTAGAGGAAGAAGAGTGCAAGGAGATCAAATTATAGAAACAACTAACTAACTCAATTGTCAAATGCAAAGGAATTATGATTTCCAATTTAAGGGATCAGAAGCAATGCTCTGATTAGGGATGGATAAGTTGAATAGCCGTAGGGTACAATCAACGACAATTGGATTGGTCGAGAACCAATTCCAGTTAAAAGAATGGCAGCTCAGCCGGAAGGTAATTTATAAGGATCAATGATGTTTGCGGGTATTCGCAAACATATTGAGTCAACAGACTCAAAATGATAATGACAAGGAATGTCATTAAGACTACGAGACTTATGGGATTAACCATAATGCAAGCAAGCAAGAATTTCAAGAGCCAAAGGCTCCAGAGGATTTTCGGAAGATCGAATATTATTTTGAAGACTTTTGTGAAACACATGAACAACTGGGGATAAGCGGTTACTCGACAAGTGCGAGAATTATCCATAGGGGTATTCAGGTGACAAGGAATTGCAAGACAGTAGGCACAAGACATTCTCGGATCAATAGAGAGAATTTCGGGGTATCTTGTAATAACAAGATCAACTGAGAATAAAAGTAAGAACGTCAAGTGTATGTATTTATCCATAGGGATATTTCGATGGTAGGGAATTGCAAAGGCAACGGGCACAAAGTCTCAAAAGAGTTTCGGCGAGTAACTTCGAAATCTTCTGGTGTAGCCGGCGATCACCTGGACTGAAGGGGCTCTCCGGGAGAAAGTATTTTCGAGAACCTAAAGTCAGATTTTAGTAAAAATCGTTTAACCCGAATAGAAGAGATGTCAGAGTCCCAGAGCATAGGTCGAGGAATAAAAGATCCTACTACCACCCAATGGCGACGTGGGCCCGTAAGGCACACAGCCAAGTTAGTAAAAGTTTTGTAATGACTAGACTCGACTTCGGCCAAGGAGTTGGAAGGGGGATTCCTACAGGCAGTCGGCTCTGATACCAACTTGTGACGCCCCCGATTCAATCGTACACTAATCATGCACGCAAATGTGTACGATCAAGATCAGGGACTCACGGGAAGATATCACAACACAACTCTACAAATAAAATAAGTCATACAAGCATCATAATACAAGCCAGGGGCCTCGAGGGCTCGAATACAAGTGCTCGATCATAGACGAGTCAGCGGAAGCAACAATATCTGAGTACAGACATAAGTTAAACAAGTTTGCCTTAAGAAGGCTAGCACAAACTGGGATACAGATCGAAAGAGGCGCAGGCCTCCTGCCTGGGATCCTCCTAACTACTCCTGGACATCGTCAGCGGGCTGCACGTAGTAGTAGGCACCTCCGGTGTAGTAGGGGTCGTCGTCGACGGTGGCGTCTGGCTCCTGGACTCCAGCATCTGGTTGCGACAACCAGAAAGAAAGGAAAGGGGGAAAAAGGGGGGAGAAAGCAACCGTGAGTACTCATCCAAAGTACTCGCAAGCAAGGAACTAAACTACATATGCATGGGTATATGTGTAAGGAGGCCATATCAGTGGACTGAACTGCAGAATGCCAGAATAAGAGGGGGATAGCTAGTCCTATCGAAGACTACGCTTCTGGCAGCCTCCGTCTTGCATCAAGTAGAAGAGAGTAGATTGAAGTCATCCAAGTAGCATCTCCAAGTAGCATCTCCAAATAGCATCTCATAGCATAATCCTACCCGGCGATCCCCTCCTCATAACCCTGAGGTAGAGCGACCACCGGTTGTATCTGGCACTTGGAAGGGTGTGTTTTATTAAGTATCCGGTTCTAGTTGTCATAAGGTCAAGGTACAACTCCAAGTCGTCCTGTTACCGAAGATCACGGCTATTCGAATAGATTAACTTCCCTGCAGGGGTGCACCACATAGCCCAACACGCTCGATCCCATTTGGCCGGACACACTTTCCTGGGTCATGCCCGGCCTCGGAAGATCAACACGTCGCAGCCCCACCTAGGCAAAACAGAGAGGCCAGCACGCCGGTCTAAACCTAAGCGCGCAGGGGTCTGGGCCCATCGCCCTGAGCACACCTGCACGTTGCGTGGGCGGCCGAAAGCAGACCTAGCCTAGTGGCGTTCCAGTCCAATTCGGCGCGCGCCGCTCCGTCGCTGACGTCTGAAGTGCTTCGGCTGATACCACGACGTCGGGATACCCATAACTACTCCCGCGTAGATGGTTAGTGCGTATAGGCTCGTAGCCAACTCAGATCAAATACCAAGATCTCGTTAAGCGTGTTAAGTATCCGCGAACGCCGAACAGGGCCAGGCCCACCTGTCTCCTAGGTGGTCTCAACCTGCCCTGCCGCTCCGCCACAAAGTAACAGTCGGGGGCCGTCGGGAACCCAGGCCCACCTCTACCGGGATGGAGCCACCTGCCCCTTCAGCCCCCAACTCCGAACAGTATCACAGGTAATGTAACAGTGTATAGTATATAGTATATGCCCGTGATCACCTCCCGAAGTGATCACAGCCCAGTAGTATAGCATGGCAGACGGACAAGAGTGTAGGGCCACTGATGGAACACTAGCATCCTATACTAAGCATTTAGGATTGCGGGTAAGGTATCAATGACTGTAGCAACAATGACAAGCTATGCATCAGAATAGGATTAACGGAAAGCAGTAACATGCTACACTACTCTAATGCAAGCAGTATAGAGGAGAATAGGCGATATCTGGTGATCAAAGGGGGGGCTTGCCTGGTTGCTCTGGCAAGAGAGAGGGGTCGTCAACTCCGTAGTCGAACTGGGCAGCAGCAGCGTCGGTCTCGTAGTCTACCGAAGAGAAGAGGGGGAAGAAACAATAAATACAGTGCAAACATAAGCATGACAACACAAGACATGATAAAGAGCGAAGCTAGTTGTGTCCTAACGCAGTATGAGGTGATGCCGGCGAAGGGGGAAAACATCCGGGAAAGTATTCCCGGTGTTCCGTGTTTTCGGGCAGAGGAGCCGGAGGGGGAAAGTTGCGAGTTTGATATGTTAGGGGTGTGTGGCGGACGAACGGGTTGCGTATCCGGAATCGTGTCGTCGTTCTGAGCAACTTTCATGTTGAAAATATTTTAATCCGAGTTACGGATTAAAAGATATGATTTTCTAAAGATTTTATTAATTTCTGGAATTTATTTAATTATTTAATTAATTTGGAAAATGGATTTATGACGTCAGCATGACGTCATGCTGACATCAGCAGTCAACAGGGGTTGACTGGGTCAAACTGACGCGTGGGTCCAATGGGACCCACCTGTCATGCTCTGTTAGGTTAATTAGGATTTAGTTAAACTAATTACTGTTTAGTTAGACTAACAGGTTAATTAGATTAATTAAGCAGGATTAATTAACTTAATTAATTTAGTTAATTAATTAATTAACTATTTATATATATATATATATATTTAATTCCTTTTCTTTTTCATTTTTTTTAAAAAATGTTCTGGGGGGCGTGGGCCCCCCGTTCAGTGTCACAGAGGCCATTCAGGGCGCGGGCGACGGGTAACGGGCGCGCCCTGTTCGGGCGCACGCCCAGGGGCATGCGGGCGTGGGCGGCGGACCTGGCAGGTCGCCAGGCCGGCGTGGGCGAGGCCAGCACGGGCCGGCCGGTGAGCAAGCGGCGGCGAGCACGGCCCCGTGTGGGCGGGCGCGCATGAGCGCGCGGCAGGGCTGCAGCAGGGAGGCCGCGCACGGCGAGGATGACTCGGGCGCGGGGGGGGGGGGGGGCTCGGCGCAGAGGGCGCGCGAGGCACGGTGAGCGCGTGCGGGCGCCGGCGAGGCGCCGGCGTGCCGGCTCGCAGACGGCGCGGTGAGCGAGCGAGGGGGAGAGAGGAGAGGTCGGGGGGGGGGGGGGGGGTGGGCGAAGCTCACAGGGGGTCCGCGGGGTCTAGGAGGCGGGCGCGGTGGTGCTTGGAGGCGACCGGCGAGGAGGGAGTCGGGGAGGCGGCCGCCGGCGTCGGGGAGGGGGTCCGGTGAGGTGGGGGAGGTCGGGGACGATCCCGCGGCGGCGGGTGCCCCGCGCGTGGGGCGACGGTGTGGAGGGGGGGTCCGGACGGCGGCGAGGGGCGCAGGGGGGCGGAGGTGACCGGTGTCGGGGCGGCGGGGGCCGCCGGCGATGAGGGGAGGACGAGGGGGACCGGGATCGGGCGGGGGCCGATCCGGATCGGCGCGAGGGGAAGAAAGGGGATCGGGGGGAGGAGTGGTTGTGGCTAGGGTTCGGCCGAGTGGGGAGCGGGGGATTATGCAGGGGGCGAGTGGGCCGGCCTGGGGGCCCGATGGCCTGCTGGGCCGAGGCCCTGGGGGGGGGGGGTGCTCTTTTCCTCTTTTTTTTTGTTAGTTTTGTTTTCTGTTTTTTTATACTTTGCTTTCTTTTAGTTTCCTATTCTTTTAGTTTTAGTAAATTACCAAAGTGGCACCTAAATAGCATTTTACAAATTATGCCACTGCCACAATAGTTTAATACTTATAACAATTTAGTTTTGAAAATGTTTATTATTTTTAAAGCATTAAACTAATTGTTTTTGCTACTCTTTTATTCATTTAACAGTATTTAAACATTTTATAAAAGTGTGGTTTCTCCACCATAATTATCTATGCAATATTTGGTTCACTCCGAACATTTTAGTTTTAATATTTGAAAACTTTTATTGTTTGCCTATTTTTGAATTTGAATTTGAATCGGTTTCGAACTAACTCGAGATTAGCAACTATAAACGAGGTGACGTGGCATCATTAGCAAAGGATCACTATAGCTTAATTTCCCGGGCGTCACAAAGAACTTCGTCCGCGGTAAGAATGAGCCCCCAGCCACGATTTTGTTGACTTGTTGGAGCTCCTCCCGCATACTGCGGATCTTGGTCCGCATCTCCTTGGCGGCATTAAGTGCCTTGTCCAGCTCGTCTGAACTAGCCTTATTCTCCTTTTCGAGGAGTGCGTACCGGTCGGCGGCATTCTTTAACTCCCCAGCCATTTCAGCTATCTTTTCCTCGCTTCGGCGATAAGCAGCCTGTTCGGCTCTCAATTCTTCGGCCGCCTTTAGGGCAGCCACATTGCTAGCCCGAGCTTGTTCCTTGGCTTGAGCAAGTTCCGCCCTCAGGGCCTCCACGGCAGCAGCACCATCTGCAGTGCAAACACATCGCATTAATATTATGCCCCTCTTACATTTTCCTATACATCATAATAAGGGAAACCGAGCACATACCATGTGACTCCTCCAGCTGTTTATTTACCAGCATGATATCGACATCAATGGATCCGATCTGCCTCCTTAGTTCGGCAACTTCAACAGACTGGTCGGCTGCCGGATCCTTGTATACCTGCGCACATGTACGGCACAGCCATTGGTATATGATCCCCCGTTTGCCGCCTATGGCGGGCAACCAGAGTCTCAGGGGCTACTATCTATAGGGAGCACATCTAGCGCGCACTTCATAACCAAAAAATTATGCATTTTTCACTACATACCTCAAAGCCTTTGAGCAGGCTTGTAAATGCCTGATTCAAACCGCTGGTAGCGGATGAAATCTTCGTGAGCACCATGCTCATTAAAGAGCGGTGCTCCTCCGAGAGCGCGGCTCGCTCCAGACGGCCCGTCAGTACGTCCACCCGGACACTAACCTGCATCGAACCCTTCTCATTGCCCCCCGTGGGAGCCAAACGCTCCGGGATCAGGGCGGCTAACGTATTAGCCCTCGGCTTCGGCAGATCCGGACTCCTCCGTGACGACACCTCTGTGTAGCCCACTTCATGAGGCGGAGAGGTGGGTGGAGTCTCACTCTCCATCATCTCCGGACGAAGGTCCCCCGAAGACGAACTCTGTTGAGAAGAGCTGCTCGTCGGACTACAAAAGACGAAGTCCTGTTTATGAATCTCGGAGTGACATCACACATTCGAATTAATAAATAACTTACGGCTTGGTGGAGGGCTGGCCTGTTGGTGGGCATGACGCGGTGAGGGTGCTCGTCGCGGAAGAGCCCCCTGGTGATGCTTTCTTCCCTTGCTTGGGCGTCTCCGCCTCCAAATCTTCGGAGGCACCCCTCTTCTTCCCGCATGGAGAGGAGGTTTTGGCCTCCCCTTTCCGGCTATCCTCCATAGGATGGGTAGCGATTTCCCCGGTTTGGATGCGTAGTGCATGAAGTTCGGCTTCACTACCCTTCCCTTCGCCTTTCCCTGAAGGGATTTTGCTGAGCACCCGGCCCAGCATCTTTACAATAGTGGGACCAGGTGAGCCATCAGGATATCTGCGCCGGACACCTGATTCTCTCCGCCTTGTTGAGCCATTCCTGGCCACGGAAGGATTTTCAGAATAATGGTTATGATAAATATAAATGAAGTGTCCGGCTTTAAGGTTACTTACTTGGGCATCTAGGCGATTGCAGCTGAGGCCCGCATCCTCGGTGGTGTCTAGACACTTTACATGTGGTCCGAAGAATAACTTGCACATCCCTTCGAGCGTCAGGCCGAAGAAGTGCTTAATAGTTCGCGGACCCTCCGGATTAAACTCCCACATCCGGAGAGGTCGACGTTTGCACGGCAACATCCGTCGGACTAGTATCACTTGCATTATGCTGACAAGATTTATGTCCCTCTCAATAAGCTCCCGGATACGATTCTGCAGTTCTGGCACATTGCCAGCAGACCCATAATTCCATCCTACGTCGGTCCAAGATGCTAACTGTGACGGAGGGCCTGAGCGGAACTCGGGGGCAACAACCCACTTTGTGCCTCCAGGAGCAGTGACATAGAACCATCTCCGTTGCCAAACGTCGGATACTTTCGGAAAAGAACCCTCTGGCCATGGGGCATCAGCGTTTCTGCTTATTATAGCGCCTCCGCACTCCGCATGTCGCCCCTCGATCATCTTCGTCTTCACATTGAAAGTCTTCAGCCATAAGCCGAAGTGTGGGTTGACGTGGAGAAAAGCCTCGCACACAATAATGAAAGACGAGATGTGGAGGATGGCGTCTGGAGCCAGATCATGAAAATCCAACCCATAGTAGAACATGAGCCCCCTCACAAAGGGGTCGAGGGTGAGGCCCAGGCCTCGGAGGAAGTGAGGGATAAACACGACGCTCTCGTTGGGCTCCGGCATGGGGATAACTTGCCCCGGAGTAGGAAGCCTGTGCTGGATATCAGTGGTCAGGTATCCGACCTCCCTAAGCTTCGCAATGTCCTCCTATTGAATCGAGGAGGCCACCCACCGGCATGTTGCGTCGGATCCGGACATACTGGGGGACTTGGGGCATTGGAGCTTAGGTTTTGAGTGCTGGAGCTCGAGGTGCGAGAAGGGGTAGGAGAGGTGGAGAAGAGGCGTAGGCCTTGACCCCTTTATAAAGGGGATGAATACCAAGAGTCCTCAGCATGACCGCTTGAGGCTTCTCTAAAATACACGGAATCATACCAACAGTCGCCATGGGGTCACATATGCCCATATTGATAAAGGAACCCATATTAAGGGGGACACGATCTCTGCTTTGGCAGGACGTGCCAATAAAACCGCCTCGCGACGCGAGTCGAGGGTGAGCAGGAGATGCTGGTTCGTGTTGGACCAGGCCACGATGCAAGGGCACGATGTGCGAAAATTGCCAGTGGAACGGATTTATGCTAGGGTATGTGAAGATCATCTTGCAGATCCGGACAGGGTCTACGTGTTCGATAACCATCTTGGAGTATTCGAGTAGGAACCCGCCTTGCAATGCCGAAGACAAGACTGCGTGCCGGACTCATCGTCATTGAAGCCTGGTTCATGGGCTACTGAGGGAGTCCTGGATAAGGGGGTATCCGGACAGCCGGACTGTATACATCGTCCGGACTATAAAAGCATCAAGATACAAGACTCAAGACTTCGGCTCGTGTCCGGATGGGACTCTCCTTTGCGTGGAAGACAAGCTTGGCGACCCGGATATTATGTTTTCTTCCTTGTAACTGACTCCATGTAAACCCTAGCTCTCCGGTGTCTATAAAAACCGGAGAGGATGGTCCTTAGAAGGCCGATCACAATTACAATCATACCATCATAAGCTAGCTCTTAGGGTTTAGCCTCTACGATCTCGTGGTATATCTACTCTTGTACTACACATATCTTCAATATTAATCAACCAAGAAGTAGGGTTTTACCTCCATCGAGAGGGCCCGAACCTTGGTAAACATTGTGTCCCTTGCTTCCTGTTACCATCAGCCTAAGATGCATAGATCGGGACCCCCTACCCGAGATCCACCGGTTTTGACACCAACACCCATTCTGTTAGCTTAGCACTTGATCATTTAGTATGTTGCTATTGCTTTCTTCATGACTTATACATGTTCCTATGACTATGAGATTATGCAACTCCTGTTTACCAGAGGAATACTTTTTGTGCTACCAAATGTCACAATGTAACTGGGTGATTATAAAGGTGCTCTACAGGTGTCTCCGAAGGTAATTGTTGAGTTGGCATATTTCGAGATTAGGATTTGTCACTCTGATTGTCGGAGAGGTATCTCTGGGCCCTCTTGGTAATGCACATCACTATAAAGCATTGCAAGCATTGTGACTAATGACTTAGTTGTGGGATGATGCATTACAGAACGAGTAAAGAGACTTGCCGGTAATGAGATTTAACTAGATATTGAGATACCGACGATCGAATCTCGGGCAAGTAACATACCGATGAAAAAGGGAACAACGTATGTTGTTATGCGGTTTGACCGACAAAGATCTTCGTAGAATATGTGGGAGCCAATATGAGCATCCATGTTCCGCTATTGGTTATTGACTAGAGACGTGTCTCCGTCATGTCTACATAGTTCTCGAACCCATAGGGTCCGCACGCTTAACGTTCAGTGATGATTTATATTATGAGTTATGTGTTTTGATGTACCGAAGGCAGTTCAGAGTCCCGGATGAGATCGGGGACATGACGAGGAGTCTCTAAATGGTCGAGACATAAAGATCAATATATTGGACGACTATATTCGAACATCGGAAATGTTCTGAGTGATTCGGGTATTTTTTGGAGTACCTGAGAGTTACAGGAATTCGCCGGGGAGTATATGGGCCTTATTGGGCTTTAGGGCAAAGTGAGAGGGGAGGAAGAATAGCACTAACTTATAAAAGGAAAGCACCGAATAAAAGGAAGGAGATCCGTGCTGCACGCCCCCCCCAAGGGCTAGTCCGAATTGGACTAGGGGAAGGGCTGCGCCCCCTCCTTCCTTCTCTTCTCTTGTCCCTTTACTTAACTCCTATTCCTACTACTTGCAAGGGGGGAATCCTACTCCCGGTGGGAGTAGGACTCCTCCAGGGCGCGCCATAGGAGGGCCGACCCTCCCCCCTCCACCACTACTTTATATACGGGGGCAGGGGGCACATCTAGACACACTAGTTGATCTGTTGATCTCTCCCAGCTGTGTGCGGTGCCCCCCTCACCATATTCCACCTCGGCAATATCGTAGCGGTGCTTAGGCGAAGCCCTGCGTCGGTAGCATCATCAACACCGTCATCACACCGTCGTGCTGACGAAACTCTCCTGCAAAGCTCTACTGGATCCGAGTTCGTGGGACATCATCGAGCTGAACGTGTGCTGAACTCGGAGGTGTCGTACGTTTGGTACTTGGATCGGTCGGATCGTGAAGACGTACGACTACATCAACCGCGTTGTGCTAACACTTTCGCTTTCGGTCTACGATGGTATGTGGACTCAATCTCCCCGCTCGTTGCTATGCATCACCATGATATTGCGTGTGCGTAGGAAATTTTTTGAAATTACTATAGTCCCCAACATTTTGCCCCTAAAATTCAAAGAACATAATTTGCCGCTGCTTTTCACACAAGTTTCTGAACCCATTGGCACTCCTTTGGAAGGAAATCCGAGAGATTCTGGTGAGTGCAAACTTTAGCCTGGTAAGGACAAACGTTGCATTCTGCACATGCTATATGATCCGGGGCATCCCATTTGGTTGTCAATTGAAGAAAATACGGCGACTATAAGCCTTATTCTCCTTGTTTTCATCGTGCGGCCTGCTGTAACGCACGTTTGTGACAACCAATAACAAGAGGGCATTCCTGTCATCAGTCTTTATATATGTGAAAACACTATCTCCACTATGGAGGACACAAAATTTCAAGCCGGTGCGCCAGAACGTGTCACTGGAAAATGACGTTCTTTAAAGGATTGCCATATAAAGAACCGGTGTTCACAAAAACGGTCATAACTTTGTCATTCAGAGTCCGTTTCAGACACACAAGTACTCAAAATGCTCGTGACGATCATGGAATCTAGAAAATAATCTTCCCTTGCACCAGGAGGCCTGGAGCACCATCATATTCGGCCCCTAAGCAGGACTTTTCGCCCCTGAAGTTCAAAGAACATAATTCGTCGCTGCTTTTCAAACAAGTTTCTAAACCCATTGGCACTCCTTTGCAAGGAAATTCGAGAGATTCTGGTGAGTGTAAACATTATTCCACCTCGTAAGGATAAATGTTGCATTCTGCACATGCTCTATGATCTGGGGTATCCTATTTAGTTGTAAATTCAAGAAAATATGGTGACTATAAGCCTTAATCTCCTTGTTTTCCTGGTGTGGCATGCCGTAAAGCACGTGTGTGACAACCAATAACAAGAGGGCATTCCTGGCATTGGTCAATAAAAATGTGGAAACAATATCTCCACTATGTATACACAAAATTGGGGGCAGCCGCAAGAACGCGACACAGGAAAATGAAGTTATTTCAAGGACTGCCATATAAAGGACCAGTGTTTACTAAAACGGTCATAACTGTGTCATTCGGAGTCCGTTTCAGACGCACAAGTACTCAAAATGCTTGCCACGAGCGTGGAAATCTAGAAAATACTCTTTGCTTGCACAAGGAGGCGAGGAGGACCCTCAAAACTCGTCCCCTAATTAGGACTTTTTGCCCCTGAAATTCAAAGAACATAATTCGCCGCTGCTTTTTAGACAAGTTTCTGAACCCATGGAACTCCTTTGGAAGGAAATCCGAGGGATTTTGGTGAGTGTAAATATTAGTCCACCTGGTAAGGATAAACGTTGCATTCTGCACATGCTCTATGATTAGGGGCATCCCATTTGGTTGTAAATTCAAGAAAATATGGCGACTATAAGCCTTATTCTCCTTGTTTTCGGCGTGCGGCATGCCGTAACACACGTGTGTGACAACCAATAACAAGAGGACATTCCTGGCATCGGTCAATATATATATGAAAACATTATATCCACTATGGAGGACACAAAATTTCAAGCCGGCGCGCCTGAACGCATCACTAAAAAATGAAGTTCTTTCAAGGATTGCCATATAATGAACCGGTGTTCACTAAAATGGTCATAACTTTGTCATTCAGAGTCCGTTTCAGACGCACAAGTACACAAAATGCTCGCAACGAGCATGGGAATCTAGAAAATAATCTTCGCTTGCACTAGGAGGCCCGGAGGACCCTCAAATTCGGCCCCTAAGGACTTTTTGCCCCTGAAATACAAAGAACGTAATTAGCCGGTGCTTTTCAAACAAGTTTCTGAACCCATTGGCACTCCTTTGGAAGGAAATCTGAGAGATTCTAGTGAGTGTAAACATTAGCCTAGTAAGGACAAACGTTGTATTCTGCACATGCTGTATGATCCGGGGCATCCCATTTGGTTGTCAATTGAAGAAAATACGGCAACTAGAAGCCATATTCTCCTTGTTTTCATCGTGCGGCATGCCTTAACGCACCTGTGTGACAACCAATAACAAGCAGGCATTCCTGCCATCGGTCTTTGTATATGTGAAAACACTATCTCCACTATGGAGGACACAAAATTTCAGGTCAGCGTGCCAGAACGCGTCACTGGAAAATGAAGTTCATTCAATGATTGCCATATAAAGGACCGGTGTTCACTAACACGGTCATAACTTTGTCATTCAGAGTCCGTTTTAGACGCACAAGTACTCAAAATGCTCTGGACGAGCTTTGGAATCTAGAAAATACTCTTATATGCGCTAGGAGGCCCTAAGGACCCTCAAATTCGGCCCATAAGCAGGACTTTTTGCCCCTGAAATTCAAAGAACATAACTCGCCGCTGCTTTTCACACAAGTTTCTAAACCCATTGGCACTCCTTTGGACGGAAATCCGAGATATTTTGGTAAGTGTAAACATTAGTCCGCCTGGTAAGGACAAATATTGCATTCTGCACATGCTCTATGATCAGGGGCATCCCATTTGGTTGTAAATTTAAGAAAATGTGGTGACTATAAGCCTTATTCTTCTTGTTTTCGCCGTGCGGCATGCCATAACGCACGTGTGTGACAACATATAACAAGAGGGCATTTCTGGCAGCGGTCAATATATATGTGAAAACACTATCTCCATATGGAGGACACAAAATTTCAAGCCGGCGCGCTAGAATGCGTCACTAGAAAATGAAGTTCTTTTAAGGAATGCCATATAAAGTACCGATGTTCACTAAAACGGTCATAACTTTGTCATTTGGATTCCATTTCATATGCCCAAGTACTCAAAATGCTCACGACGAGCATGGGAATCTAGAAAATAATCTTCGCTTGCGCCAAGAGGCACGGAGGACCCTCAAATTGGGCACCTAAGCAGGAATTGTTGCCCCAAAAATTCAAAGAACATAATTCACCGCTGCTTTTCAGACAAGTTTTTGAACCCATTGGCACTCCTTTGGAAGAAAATCCAAGAGATTGTGGTGAGTATATAACTTTGTCCGCCTGGTAAGGACAAATGTTGCATTCAGCACATGCTCTATGATCAAGGGCATCCCATTCGGTTATAAATTAAAGAAAATATGGTGACTATAAGCCTTATTCCCCTTTTTTCGCCGTGCGGCATGCCGTAAAGCACGTGTGTGACAACCAATAACAAGAGGGCATTCCTGGCATCGGTCAATATATATGTGAAAACATTATCTCCACTATGGAGGACGCAAAACGTCAAGCCGGCGCGCCAGAACGCGTCACCAGAAAATGAAGTTCTTTCAAGGATTGCCATATAAAGAACCGGTGTTCACTTAAACGGTCATAACTTTGTCATTCGAAGTCCGTTTCAAACGCACTAGTACTCAAAATGCTTGCGACGAGCGTGGCAATCTAGAAAATAATCTTTGCTTGCACCAGGAGGCCGGGCGGACCCTCAAGTTCAGCCCCTAAGCAGGACTTTTTTCCCTGAAATTCAAAGAACATAATTTGCCGCTGCCTTTCAGACAAGTTTCTGAACCCATTCGTACTCCTTTGGATAGAAATCCAAGAAATTCTTGTGAGTGTAAACGCTAGTCCACCTGGTAAGGACAAACGTTGAATTCTGCACATGCTATATGATCTGGGGCATCCCATTTGGTTGTAAATTGAAGAAAATACAGCGACTATAAGCCTTATTCTCCTCGTTTTCGTCGTGCGGCATGCCATAACGCACGTGTGTGAAAACCAATAACAAGAGGGCATTCCTGGCATCAGTCTTTATGTATGTGAAAACACTATCTCCAGTATGGAGGACACAAAATTTCAAGCCGGCACGCCAGAACGTGTCACTGGAAAATGAATTTCTTTCAAGGATTGCCATATAAAGAACCGGTGTACACTAAAACGGTCATAACTTTGTCATTCGGTGTCCATTTCAGACGCGCAAGTACTCAAAATTCTCGCGATGAGCTTGGGAATCTTGAAAATACTGTTTGCTGCGCCAGGAGGCCCGGAGGAACCTCCAATTCGGCCCCTAAGTAGGACTTTTTGCCCCTAAAATACAAAGAACATAATTCGCCGCTGCTTTTCAAACAAGTTTCTAAACCCATTGGCAATGCTTTGGAAGGAAATCTGAGAGATTTTGGTGAGTGTAAACATTAGTCCGCCTGGTAAGGCCAAACATTGCATTTTGCACATGTTCAATGATTAGGGGCGTCCCATTTGGATGTAAATTCAAGAGAATACGGCGACTACAAGCCCTATTCTCCCTGTTTTCGCCGTGCGGCATGTCGTAGCGCATGTGTGTCACAACCAATAACAAGATGACATTCCGGGCATCGGTCAATATATATGTGAAAACACTACCTCCACTATGGAGGACACAAAATTTTAAGCCGGTGCGCTGGAACGCATCACTCGAAAATGAAGTTCTTTCAAGGATTTCTATATAAAGAACCGGTGTTCACAAAAACGGTCATAACTTTGTCATTCGAAGTCCGTTCCAGACGCACAAGTACAGAAAATGCTCGCGACGAGCGTGGGAATTTAGAAAATAATTTTCCCTTGCGCCAGGAAGCCCGGAGGACTCTCATATTCGGCCCTCAGGAGGACTTTTTGCCCATGAAATTCAAAGAACATAATTCGCCGCTGCTTTTCAAACAAGTTTTTGAACCCATTAGTACCCTTTGCAAGGAAATCCGAGAGATCCTGGTGATTGTAAACATTAGTCTGCTTGGTAAGGATAAACATTGCATTCTGCACATGCTCTATGATTAGAGGAATCCCATTTGGTTGTAAATTCAAGAAAATACGGTGACTATAAACCTTATTCTCCTGGTTTTCCGGTGTGGCATGCCGTAACGCACTTGTGTGACAGCCAATGAAAAGAGGGCATTCTGGGCACCGGTCCTTTATATGACACAAAATATGGGGGCGGCGCACCAGAATGCATCATTGGAAAATGAAGTTCTTTAAAGGACTGCCATATAAGGGACCGATGTTCACTAAAACGGTCATAACTTTGTCATTCGGAGTCTGTTACAGACACACAAGTACTCAAAATACTCGCAAACGAGTGTGGAAATCTAGAAAATACTCTTGGCTTGCGCCAGGAGGCCTGGAGGAGCCTCAAATTTGGCCTCTAAGCAAGACAAGAGGGCACGACTATAAGCCTTATTCTCCTTGTTTTCCCAGTGTGGCATGCTGGAATGCATGTGTGTGATAGCCAATAATAAGAGGGCATTCCTGGCATAAGCCAATATATATGTGGAAAAAATATCTCCAGTATGGAGACACAAAATTTGGCAGCTGCAAGAACACATCACAGGAAAATGAAGTTCTTCCAAGGACTGCCATGTAAAGGACCGGTTTTCACTAAAACGGTCAAAACATTATCATTCAGAGTCAGTTTCAGATGCACAAGTACTCAAAATGCTCGCGACGAGCATGGGAATCTAGCAATTACTCTTCTCTTGTGGCAGAAGGCCCGGACGAGCCTCAAATGTGGCATCTAAGTAGGACTTTTTGCCCTTAAAATTAAAAGAATGATATGTCTCCAACGTATCTATAATTTTTTATTGTTCCATGCTATTATATTATCCCTTTTGGATGTTTATGGGCTTTATTTTACACATTTATATCATTTATGGGACTAACCTACTAACCGGAGGCCTAGCCCGTATTGTTGTTTTTTTGCCTATTTCAGTATTTCGAAGAAAAGGAATATCAAATGGAGTCCAAACAGAATGAAACCTTCGGGAGCGTGATTTTTGGAATGAACATGATCCAGAGGACTTGGAGTGCAAGTCAAGAAGCAGCCGAGGCTCCAACGAGATAGGAGGGTGCGCCCCCCCTGTAGGGCGAGCCCCCTGTCTCGTGGTCCCCCCGGGCGTCCACCGACGTACTTCTTCCTCCTATATATACCTACGTACCCCGAAAACATCCAGGGAGCACCCGAAACACAATTTCCACCGCCGTAACCTTCTGTATCTGTGAGATCCCATATTGGAGCCTTCGCCGGCATTCTGCCGGAGGGGGAATCAACCACGGAGGGCCTCTACATAAACATCCTTGCCCCTCCAATGAGTTGTGAGTAGTTGACCACAGACCTACGGGTCCATAATTATTAGCTAGATGGCTTCCTCTCTCTTTTTGGATCTCAATACAATGTTCTCCCCCTCTCTTGTGGAGATCTATTCGATGTAAACTCTTTTTGCGGTGTGTTTGTTGCGATCCGATGAATTGTGGGTTTATGATCAAGTTTATCTATGAATAATATTCGATTCTTCCCTGAATTCTTTTATGTATGATTGAGTTATCTTTGCAAGTCTCTTCGAATTATTAGTTTGGCTTCGCTTTGGGTTCAATCTTGCGGTGTTCTTACCCAGTGACAGAAAGGGTTGCAAGACACGTATTGTATTGTTGCCATCAAGGATAACAAGATGGGGTTTATATCATATTGCATGAGTTTATCCCTCTACATCATGTCATCTTGCTTAAGATGTTACTCTGTTCTTTGTGAACTTAATCCTCTAGATGCAGGCAGGAGTCGGTCGATGTGTGGAGTAATAGTAGTAGATGCAGGCAGGAGTTGGTCTGCTTGTTATGGACGTGATGCCTATATACATGATCATGCCTAGATAATCTCATAACTATTCGCTTTTCTATCAATCGCTCGACAGTAATTTATTCACCCACCATAATACTTATGCTATCTCGAGAGAAGCCTCTTGTGAAACCTATGGCCCCCGGGTCTACCTCTTATCATATTTGCTTCCAATCTACTTTTATTTCCATCTTTACTTTTTGCATCTATATTATAAAATACCAAAAATATATTTATCTTACCATACTATCTCTATCAGATCTCACTTTCGCAAGTGGCCGTGAAGGGATTGACAACCCCTTTATCGCGTTGGTTGCGAGTTCTCAGTTTGTTTGTGTAGGTGTGTGGGACTTTTGATGAGCCTCCTACTGGATTGATACCTTGGTTCTCAAAAACTAGGGGAAATACTTACGCTACACTTGCTGCATCACCCTCTCCTCTTCGAGGAAAACCAACGCAAGCTCAAGACGTAGCAAGAAGGATTTCTGGCGCCGTTGCCGGGGAGGTCTTCGCTCAAGTCAAGACATACCAAGTACCCATCACAAACCCATCTCCCTCGCATTTACATTATTTGCCATTTGCCTCTCGTTTTCCTCTCCCCCGCTTCACCCTTGCCATTTTATTCGCCCTCTCTTTCCCAATCTCCTCCTCTCTTTTTGCTTGCCATTTTCTATTTGCTTCTGTGTTGGATTACTTGTTGCCATGGCGCAAGATAATACCAAATTGTGTGATTTCTCGAATACCAATAATAAATGATTTCCTTAGTACTCCGATTGCTCCTCTTAATGATGTTGAGTCTTGTGAAATCAATACTGCTTTACTGAATCTTGTTATGAAAGATCAATTCGCCGGCCTTCCTACTGAAGATGTCGCTACTCATCTAAACAACTTTGTTGATTTGTGTGATATGCAAATGAAGAAAGATACGGATAACAATATTGTCAAATTGAAGTTATTTCCGTTTTCTCTTAGAGATCGTGCTAAAGTTTGGTTTTTGTCTTTGCCTAAAAATAGTATTGATTCTTGGAACAAGTGCAAAGATGCTTCTATCTCTAAGTATTTTCCTCCTGCTAAGATTATCACTCTTAGGAATGATATTATGAATTTTAAACAACTTGATCATGAGCATGTTGCCCAATCTTGGGAAAGAAAGAAATTGATGATTCGCAATTGCCCTACTCACGGTTTGAATTTATGGATGATCATACAAAAAATTTATGTCGGGCCGAACTTTGCTTCTAGAAATCTCTTAGATTCGGCCGCGGGAGGCACATTTATGGAAATCACGTTAGGAGATGCTACAAAACTTCTTGATAATATTATTGCTAATTATTCACAATGGCACACCGAAAGATCTTCTAGTAAAAAAGTGCATGCTATAGAAGAAATCAATGTTTTGAGTGGAAAGGTGGATGAACTTATGTAATTGTTTGCTACTAAAAATATTACTCTTGATCCCAATGATATGCCTTTGTCTTCTTTTATTGAGAATAATAATGAATCTATGGATGTGAATTTTGTTGGTAGGAATAGTTTTGGAAACAATGCTTATAGAGGAAACTTTAATGCTAGACCGTTCCCTAGTAATTCCTCTAATAATTATGGAAATTCCTACAATAATACTTATGGTAATTTCAATAAGATGCCCTCTGATTTTGAGAATAGTGTGAAAGATTTTATGATTTCTCAAAAGAATTTTAATGCTTTGCTTGAAGAAAAATTGCTCAAAGTTGATGATTTGGCTAGGAACGTTGATAGACTTTCGCTTGATGTTGATTCTCTTAAACTTAGATCTTCTCCTCATAAGCATGATATCAATGAGTCTCTCAAAGTAATGAGAATTTCCATTGATAAGTGTAAGGAAAGAACCGCTAGATTGTGTGCTAAGAAAGATAGCTTTATAAAAGCGTGTTCTTCTAGTTTCCATGAAAATAATGATGAAGATCTTAAAGTTATTGATGCGTCTCATATTAGATCTATGTTTTGCAATATGAATTTTGATGATTATGGGACTGATGATGAATCAACTTTGCCTAGAAGGCGTCCCAAGAATTCAGAGTCTTTAGATCTTGATGCTAAATTTGGTAAAAGTGAGATTGGAGAGGTCACAACTTCAAATAACATTGAACCTACTTCCTCGGATTTCAAGGAATTTGATTATGATAATTGTTCTTTAAAAGATTGTATTTCCTTGTTCCAATCTGTTGTCAATTCTCCTCATGCTTATAGTCAAAATAAAGCTTTTACCAAACATATCGTTGATGCTTTTTTGCAATCTTATGATGAAAAACTTAATTTGGAAGTTTCTATACCTAGAAAACTTAATGATGAGTGGGAACCTACTATAAAGATTAGAATTCAAGATTATGAGTGTTTTGCTTTGTGTGATTTGGGTACTAGTGTTTCCACAATTCCGAAAACTTTATGTGATATTCTAGGTTTCCATGATCTTGATGATTGCTCGTTAAATTTGCACCTTGCGGATTCCACCATTAAAAAGCCAATGGGAAGGATCAATGATGTTCTCATTGTTGCAAATAGAAATTTGGTTCCCGTATATTTTATCGTTCTTGATATAGATTGCAATCTTTCTTGCCCTATTATTCTTGGTAGACCTTTCCTTAGAACGATTGGCGCGATTATTGATATGAAGGAAGGGAATATTAGATTCCAATTTCCATTAAAGAAATGCATGGAGCACTTTCCAAGAAAGAAAGTCAAATTACCTTATGAATCTATCATGTGAGCTAATTATGAATTTAGTGCCAAAGATGGCACTCGTTAGATCTATCTTCGCTTTTATGCCTAGCTAGGGGCGTTAAACGATAGCGCTAGTTGGGAGGCAACCCAATTTTTCTTTATGTTTTTTGTTTTTGCTCCTGTTTAGTAATAAATCTTGCATATAGTCTCTGTTTATATGTGTTTTTATATTTTAGTTAGTGTTTGTGCCAAGTAGAACCTATAGGATAAACTATGATGATAGTTGATTTGATTCTGCTGAAAAACAGAAACTTTGCGCTCACGAGAAAAAATTCAATAAATCACATAAACGTGCTTTTGCAATGATTCCTTTTGCTTATGATAAATAAACAAAGTTTCCAGTACGTAATATTTTTATAGGATTTTTAGAGTTCCAGAAGTTTTCATTAGTTACAGATTGCTACAGACTGTTCTGTTTTTGACAGATTCTGTTTTTCGTTTGTTGTTTGCTTATTTTGATGCATCTATGGCTAGTAAAATAGTTTATAAACCATAGAGAAGTTGGAATACAGTAGGTTTAACACCAAAATAAATAAATAATGAGTTCATTACAGTACCTCATGTGGTGGTTTTGTTTTCTTTCACTAACAGAGCTTATAAGATTTCCTGTTGAGTTTTGTGTTGTGAAGTTTTCAAGTTTTGGGTAAAGCTTTTATGGACTATGAAATAAGGAGTGGCAAGAGCCTAAGCTTGGGGATGCCCAAGGCACCCCAAGATATTCAAGAATAGCCAAAAGCCTAAGCTTGGGGATGCCCCGGGAAGGCATCCCCTCTTTCGTCTTTGTTCATTGGTAACTTTACTTGGAGCTATATTTTCATTCGCTACATTATATGTGTTTTGCTTGGAGCGTCGTGTATTATATTAGTCTTTGATTTTTAGTTTACCACAATCATCCTTGCTGTACACACCTTTTGGGAGAAGCCTATTTGATTAGAATTTGCTAGAATACTCTATGTGCTTCACTTATATCTTTTGAGCTTGATAGTTTTTGCTCTAGTGCTTCACTTATATCTTTTAGAGCACGGTGGTGTCTTAATTTTGAAGAAATTACTAGTCTTTGTTGATTCACTTATATTATTTTGAGAGTATTTTAGAACATCATGGTATTTTCTATGGTTACAAAGTTGGTCTTAGAATGATGAGCATCCAAGTTGGGTATAATAAAAACTATCATAGAAAAAGAATTGGATGCTATGATCAACTTGATGCTTGATAATTGTTTTGAGATATAAAGGTAGTAATGTTAGGGTCATGCTAGTGGGTAATTATGAAATTGAGAAATACTTTTGTTGAAGTTGGCAAGTCCTGTGGCATGCACGTATGGTAAAAGTTGTGTGACAAACTTGTTGCATGAGGTGCTCTTTTGATTGTCTTCCTTATGAGTGGCAGTCGGGGACGAGCGATGGTCTTTTCCTACCAATCTATCCCTCTTGGGGCATGCGTAGTAGTACTTTGCTTCGAGGGATAAGTAGACTTTTGAAATAAGTATATGAGTTCTTTTTTTGACTAATGTGAGTCGATGGATATACGCACACTCATCCTTTCACTTTGCTAGCCTTTACTATTACCGCGCAACTTTCGCCGGTATCATAAACCCTTTATTTACCTTCCTCAAAACAGCCACCATACCTACCTACTATGGCATTTCCATAGCCATTCCGAGATATATTGCCATGCAACTTTCCACCGTTCCGTTTATTATGACACGTCCCATCATTGTCATATTGCTCTTTTGCATGATCATGTAGTTGACATCGCATTAGTGGCAAGGCCACCTTCATAATTTTCATATATGTCGCTCTTGATTCATTGCATATCCCGGTACACCGCCGGAGGAATTCATATAGAGTCATATCTTGTTCTATCTTTGAGTTGTAATTCTTGAGTTGTAAATCTATATAAGTGTGACGATCTTCATTATTAGTGCATTGTCCTAGTGAGGAAAGGATGATGAAGGCTATGATTCCTCCACAAGTCGGGATGAGACTTCGGACTTTACAAAAAGAAAAAGAAAAAGAAAAAAAAGAGAAAGGCCAAAAAGAAAAAAAGAAAGTCCAAAGAAAAAAAAAGAAAAAAAAGAAAAAAATGAGATAAAAAGAGAGAAGGGACAATGCTACTATCTATTTTTCCACACTTGTGCTTCAAAGTAGCACCGTGATCTTCATGATAGAGAGTCTCCTATGTTGTCACTTTCATATACTAAGTGGGAATTTTTCATTATAGAACTTGGCTTGTATATTCCAATGATGGGCTTCCTCAAAATGCCCTAGGTCTTCATGAGCAAGCAAGTTGGATGCACACCCACTTAGTTTCTTTTGTTGAGCTTTCATATATTTACAGCTCTAGTGCATCCGTTGCATGGCAATCCCTACTCACTCACATTGATATCTATTGATGGGCATCTCCATATAGCCCGTTAATACGCCTAGTTGATGTGAGACTATCTTCTCTCTTTTTGTCCTCACAACCACCACCATATACCACCATAGTGCTATGTCCATGGCTTGCGCTCATGTATTGCGTAAGAGTTGAAAAAGTTGAAGCGCATAAAAAAGTATGAAATAATTGCTCGGCTCGTCATCGGGGTTGTGCATGATGGGAGTATTTTGTGTAATGAAAATGAAGCATGGCCTAACTATATGATTTTGTAGGGATAAGCTTTCTTTGGCTATGCTATTTTGATAGGACATGATTATTTGTTAGTATGCTTTGAAGCATTATTATTTTTATGTATTATAAGCTTTTATTTTGAATCATTTGGATCTGAACATTCATGCCACAATAAAGAAAATTACATTGAGAATTATGCTACGTAGCATTCCACATCAAAAATTTCTTTTTATCATATACCTACTCGAGGACGAGCAGGAATTAAGCTTGGGGATGCTTGATACGTCTCCAACGTATCTATAATTTTTTATTGTTCCATGCTATTATATTACCCCTTTTGGATGTTTACAGGCTATATTTTACACATTTATATCATTTTTGGGACTAACCTACTAACCGAGGCCCAGCCCGTATTGCTGTTTTTTTCCTATTTCAGTATTTCGAAGAATAGGAATATCAAACGGAGTCCAAACGGAATGAAACCTTCGGGAGCGTGATTTTTGGAACGAACGTGATCCAGAGGACTTGGAGTGCAAGTCAAGAAGCAGCCAACGCTCCCACGAGATAAGAGGGTGCCCCCCACTGTAGGGCGCGCCCCTGTCTTGTGGGCCCCTCGGGCGTCCACCGACGTACTTCTTCCTCCTATATATACCAACGTACCCCGAAAACATCCAAGGAGCACCCGAAACACAATTTCCACCGCCATAACCTTCTCTATCCGAGAGATCCCATCTTGTAGCCTTCGCCGGTGTTCTGTCGGAGGGGGAATCAACCATGGAGGGCCTCTACATCAACATCCTTGCCCCTCCGATGAGTTGTGAGTAGTTTACCACAGACCTACGGGTCCATAGTTATTAGCTAGATGGCTTCTTCTCTCTTTTTGGATCTCAATACAATGTTCCCCCCTCTCTTGTGGAGATCTATTCGATGTAAACTCTTTTTGCGGTGTGTTTGTCAAGATCCGATGAATTGTGGGTTTATGATCAAGTTTATCTATGAATAATATTTGATTCTTCTCTGAATTCTTTTATGTATGATTGAGTTATCTTTGCAAGTCTCTTCGAATTATCAGTTTGGTTTGGCCTACTAGATTGATCTTTCTTGCCATGGGAGAAGTGCTTAGCTTTGGGTTCAATCTTGCGGTGTTCTTACCCAGTGACAGAAAGGGTTGCAAGACACGTATTGTATTGTTGCCATCGAGGATAACAAGATGGGGTTTATATCATATTGCATGAGTTTATCCCTCTACATCATGTCATCTTGCTTAAGGCATTACTCTGTTCTTTGTGAACTTAATACTCTAGATGCAAGCAGGAGTCGGTTGATGTGTGGAGTAATAGTAGTAGATGCAGGCAGGAGTCGGTCTACTTGTTATGGATGTGATGCCTATATACATGATCATGCCTAGATAATCTCATAACTATTCGCTTTTCTATCAATTGCTCGACAGTAATTTGCTCACCCACCGTAATACTTATGCTATCTCGAGAGAAGCCTCTAGTAAAACCTATGTCCCCCGGGTCTACCTCTTATCATATGTGCTTCCAATCTACTTTTATTTGCATCTTTACTTTTTGCATCTATATTATAAAATACCAAAAATATATTTATCTTATCATACTATCTCTATCAGATCTCACTTTCGCAAGTGGCCGTGAAGAGATTGACAACCCCTTTATCGCGTTGGTTGCGAGTTCTCAGTTTGTTTGTGTAGGTGTGTGGGACTTTTGAGGAGCCTCCTACTAGATTGATACCTTGGTTCTCGAAAACTGAGGGAAATACTTACGCTACACTTGCTGCATCACCCTCTCCTCTTCGAGGAAAACCAACACAAGCTCAAGACGTAGCAAAGAACATCATTCGCCGCTGCTTTTTAGATAAGTTTCTGTACCAAGTGGCACTCCTTTGGAAGGAAATCTGAGAGATTATGGTGAGTGTAAACATTAGTCCGCCTGGTAAGGACAAACGTTGCATTCGGCACATGCTCTAGGATCCGGAGCATTCCATATGGTTGTAAATTGAAGAAAATACGGCGACTATAAGCCTTATTCTGCTTGTTTTTGCTGTGCGGCATGCCGTAACGCACGTGTGTGACAACCAATAACAAGACACCATTCCTGGCATCGGTCATTATATATGTGAAAACACTATCTCCACTATGGAGAACACATAATTTCAAGCCAGCGCGCCAGAATGCGTCACTGGAAAATGATGTTCTTACAAGGATTGTCATATAAAGGACCGGTGTTCACTAAAACGGTCATAACTTTGTCATTCAGAGTCCATTTCATACACACAAATACTCAAAATGCTCGCGACGAGCGTGGAAATCTAGAAAATACTCTTCGCTTGTGCCTGGAGGCCCGGAGGACCCTCAAACTCGGCACATAAGCAGGACTTTTTGCCCCTGAAATTCAAAGAACATAATTCCCCGCTGATTTTCAAACAAGTTTCTGAACACATTGGCACTCCTTTTGTAGGAAATCCGAGAGATTTTAGTGAGTGTAAACATTAGTCCGCCTCGTAAGGACAAACAGTGAATTCTTCACATGCTCTATGATCTGGGGCATCCCATTTGGTTGTAAGTTCAAGAAAATATGGCGACTATAAGCCTTATTGTCCTTGTTTTCCCGGTGTGGCATGCCGTAATGCACGTGTGTGACAGCCAATAAAAGCGGGCATTCTTGGCATCGGTCAATATATATGTGGAAAAACTATCTCCACTGTGGAGGTCACAAAATTTGGGGGCGGCCTCAAGAACGCGTCACGGGAAAATGAACTTCTTTCAAGGACTACCATATAAAGGATCTGTATTCACTAAAACGGTCACAACGTTGTCATTCGGAGTCGGTTTCAGACACACAAGTACTCAAAATGCTTGCGATGAGTGTGGGAATCTAGAAAATACTCTTTTCTTGCGCTAGGAGGCCCGAAGGACACTTAAATTCGGAGCCTAAGCAGGAATTTTTTCCCTCAAAGTCAAGGAACAGCATTCGCCGCTGCTTTTCAGACAAGTTTCTGAACCCATTGCACTCCTTTGGAAGTAAATCAAGATATTATGGTGTGTGTAAACATTAGTCCGCCTGGTAAGGACAAATATTGCATTTTGCACATGCTCTGTGATCTGGGGCATACCATTTGGTTGTACATTCAAGAAAATATGGTGACTATAATCCTTATTCTCCTTGTTTTCGTCAGGCGGCATGCCGTAGCGCATGAGTCTGACAACCAGTAACAAGAGGGCATTCCTTATATTGGTCAATATATGTGTGAAAACAATATCTCCACTATGGAGGACAAAAAATGTCAAGCCGGCGTGCCAGAACGCGTCACTGGAAAATAAAGTTCTTTGAAGGACTGCCATATAAAGGACCGATAAACACTAAAACGGTCATAACTTTGTCATTCGGAGTCTATTTGAGGTGCACAAGTACTCAAAATGCCCGCCACGAGCATGGGAATCTAGAAAATACTCTTCGCTTGCGCTAGGAGGCCTAGAGGACCCTCAAATTTGGCGCCTAAGCAGGACTTTTTGCCCCTGAAATTTAAAGAACATAATTCGGCGCTGCTTTTCAGACAAGTTTCGGAACCCATTGGCACTCCTTTGGAAGGAAATCCGAGAGATTCTGGTGAGTGTAAACATTAGTCTGCCTGGTAAGTTCAAACATTGCATTCTGCACATGTTATACGATCAGGGGCATCCCATTTGGTTGTAAATTCTAGAAATATGGCGACTATAAGCCTTATTCTCCTTGTTTTTCAAGTGTGGCATGCCGTAACTCACGTGTGTGACAACCAATAATAAGAGGGCATTCCTGGCATCGGTTGATAGATATGTGGACACAATATCTCCACTATGATGACACAAAATTTGGGGGCAGCCACAAGAACACGTCACGGGAAAATGAAGTTCTTTCAAGGACTTCCATATCAAGGACCGGTGTTCACTAAAAGGGTCATAACTTTGTCATTCATAGTCTGTTTCAGACACAGAAGTACTCAAAATGCTCGTGACGAGTGTGGAATTCTAGAAAATACTCTTTGCTTGCACTAAGAGGCCTGGAGGACCCTCAAATTAGGCACCTAAGCAGGACTTTTTGCCCCTAAAATTCAAAGAACATCATTCGCCTTTGGTTTTCAGACAAGTTTCTGAACCCATTGGCACTCCTTTGGAAGGAAATATGAGAGATTTTTGTGAGCATAAACATTAGTCCGCCTAGTAAGGACAAATGTTGCATTCTTCACATGCTCTGTGACTAGGGGCGTTCCATTTGGTTGTAACTTCAAGAAAATATGGCAACTATAAGCCTTATTCCCCTTGTTTTCCTGGTGTGGCATGTCGTAACGCACGTGTGTGACAACCAATAACAAGAGGGCATTCCTGGTATCGGCCAATATATATGTGGAAACAATATCTCAAGTATGGAGGACACAAAATTTGGGGGCGGACGCAAGAACACGACACGAGGAAATGAAGTTCTTTCAAGGACAGCAATATAAAGGACCGGTGTTCACTAAAACGGTCATAAGTTTGTCATTCGGAGTCCATTTCAGACACACAAGTACTCAAAATGCTCGCGACAAGTGTGGGACTCTAGAAATTACTCTTCGCTTGTGCCAGGTGGCTCAGAGGACCCTGATATTCGGCCCCTAAGCAGGACTTTTTTCCCCTGAAATTTGAAGAACATAATTTGCCACTTCTTTCCAAACAAATTTCTGAATTCATTGGCTCTCCTTTGGAAGGAAATCAGAGAGATTCTGGTGAGTGTAAATATTAATCTGCCTTTTAAGGACAAATGTTGCATTCTACACATGCTCTACGATGAGGGGCATCCTATTTGGTTGTAAATTCAAGAAAATATGGCGACTATAACCCTTATTCTCTTTATTTTCCTGGTGTGGCATGCCGTAACGCATATGTGTGACAGCCAATACCAAGAGGGTACTCCTAGCATTGGTCAATACGTAAGTGGAAACAATATCTCCCCTATGGAGACACTAGATTTGGTGGCAGCCGTAAGAAGGCATCATGTGAAAATGAAGTTCTTTCAATGATTGCAATATAATGGACCGGTGTTCACAAAAATGGTCATAACTTATAATTCGTCGTCCGTTTCAAATGCACAAGTACTCAAAATGCTCATGACAAGCATGGTAATCTAGGAAATGCTCTTTGCTTCGCCAAGAGGACCGGAGGACCCTCAAATTCGGCCCCTAAGAAGGACTTTTTGCCCTGATTCAAAGAACATAATTCGTCGTTGCTTTTCAAACAAGTATCTGAACCCATTGGCACTCCTTTGGAAGGAAATCCGAGAGATTTTGGTGAGTGTAAACATTAGTCCACCAGGTAAGGACAAATGTTGCATTCTGCACATGCAATATGATCAGAAGAATCCCACTTGGTTGTAAATTCAAGAAAATATGGCGACTATAAGCCTTATTCTCCTTGTTTTCCCGGTGTGGCATGTCGTAACACATGTGTGTGACAGCCAATAACAACAGGGCATTCCTGGCATCGGTCAATATATATGTGGAAACAATATCTCCACTATGGAAGACACAAAATTTGGGGGCGGCCATAAGAACGCGTTACGGAAAAATGAAGTTCTTTCAAGGACTACCATATAAAGGACCGGTGTTCACTAAAACGGTCATAACTTTGTCATTCGGAGTCTGTTTCAGATACACAAGTACTCAAAATGCTCGCGATGAGCATGGGAATCTAGAAATTACTCTTTGCTTGTGCTAGGAGGCCTGCAGGACCCTCAAATTAGGCCCTTAAGCAGGACTTTTTGCCCCTGAAAGTCAAAGAATATTATTCGCGGATGCTTTTTAGATAAGTTTCTGAACTCATTCACACTCCTTTGAAAGGAAATCCGAGAGATTATGGTGAGTGTAAACATTAGTCCGGCTGGTAAGGACAAACGTTGCATTATGTGCATGCTCTATGACTTGAGGAATCCCATTTGGTTGTAAATTTAAGAAAATATGGCGACTATAAGCCTTACTCTCCTTGTTTTCGCCGTGCGGCATGCCGTAACACACGTGTGTGATAGCCAATTATAAGAAGGCATTTCGGTCAATGTATATGTGAAAACAATATCTCCACTACAGAGGACATAGATTTCAGGCCGGCGCGCCAGAACACGTCACTGGAAAATGAAGTTCTTTCCAGGACTACAATATAAAGGACCGGTGTTCACTAAAACAGTCATAACTTTGTCATTCAGGGTTCGTTTCAGATGCGCCAGTACTCAAAATGCTCACGACGAGCATGGGAATTTAGAAAATACTCTTCGCTTATGCTAGGAGGCCTGTAGGACCCTAAATTTGGCCCCTGAGCAGGACTTTTTCCCCTATAATGCTAAGAACATAATTCGCCGCTGCTTTTCAGACAAGTTTTTGAACCCATTGGCACTCCTTTGGAAGGAAATCTGAGAGATTTTGGTGAGTGTAAGAATTAGTCGCCTGGTAAGGACAAATGTTGCATTCTGCACATGCTCTATGATTAGTGGCATTTCATTTGGTTGTAAATTCAAGAAAATACGGCGACTATAAGCCTTATTCTCCTTGTTTTCCTAGTGTGGCATGCCGTAACGCACGTGTGTGACAGCCAATTATAAGTGGGCATTCCTGGCATCGGTCAATATATATGTGGAAAAAATATATCCACTATGGAGGACACAAAATTTGGGAGCGGCCGCAAGAGCACGTCACCGGAAAATGAAGTTCTTTCAAAGACTGTCATATAAAGAACTGGTGTTCACTAAAACGATCACAACTTTATAATTCGTAGTCCGTTTTAGACGCACAATTACTCAAAATGCTCACAATGAGCTTGGGAATCTAAAAAATACTCTTCGCTTACGCCAGGAGGCTCGGAGGACCCACAAATTCGGCCCCTAAGCAGGACTTTTTGCCCCTGAAATTCAAAGAATATAATTCGCCGTTGCTTTTCAGACAAGTTTCTGAACCCATTGGCACTCCTTTGGAAGGAAATCCAAGAGATTTTGGTGAGTGTAAACATTAGTCGGCCTGGTAAGGACAAACGTTGCATTCTGGACATGCTCTATGATAAGGGGCATCCCATTTGGTTGTAAATTCAAGAAAATACGGTGACTATAAGCCTTATTCTCCCTATTTTCCCGGTGTGGCATGTCGTAATGCACGTGTGTGACACCCAATGACAAGAGGGCATTCCTGGCATCGATCAATATATATGTGGAAAAAATATCTCCACTATGGAGGACACAAAATTTGGGGGTGGCCCCAAGAACGCGTCACGGGAAAATGAAGTTCTTTCAAGGACTACCATATAATGGACCGGTGTTCACTAAAACGGTCATAACTATGTCATCCGGAGTCCGTTTCAGACGCACAAGTACTGAATATGCTCGTGACGAACATGAGAATCTAGAAAATACTCTTTGCTTGCACTAGGAGGCCCGGAGGACCCTCAAATTCAGCCCCTAAGCAGGACTTTTTGCCCCTGAAAGTCAAAGAACATCAATCGCCAATTCTTTTCAGACAAGTTTCTAAACCCATTGGCACTCCTTTCAAAGGAAATCCGAGAGATTATGGTGAGTGTAAACATTAGTCCGCCTGGTAAGCACAAATGTTACATACTACACATGCTCTATGATATGGGGCATCCCATTTGATTATAAATTCAAGAAAATGCAGCGACTATAATCCCTATTCTCCTTGTTTTCACCATGCGGTATGCTGTAACGCACGTGTTTGACAGCCAATAACAAGAGGGCATTCCTGGCATCGATCAATATATATATGAAAACAATATTTAAAAAAACACTATGGAGGACACAAAATGTAAAGCCGGCGCGCTAGAACACGTCACTAGGAAATGAAGTTCTTTCAAGGACTGGCATATAAAGGACCGGTGTTCACTAAAATGGTCATAACTTTGTCACTCGGAGTCTGTTATGGACGCATAAATTCTCAAAATGCTCACGATGAGCGTGGTATTCTAGAAAATACTCTTCGCTTGCACCAGGAGGCCCGGAGGACCCTCAAATTCGGCCCCTAAGCAGGACTTTTTGTCCCTAAAATTCAAAGAACATATTTCGCCGCTGCTTTTCAGACAAGTGTCTGAACCCATTGGCACTCCTTTGGAAGGTAATCCGAGAGATTTTGATGAGTGTAAAAATTAGTACGCCTGATAAGGACAAACGTTGCATTTTGCACATGTTCTATGATCAGGGGCATTCCATTTGGTTGTAAGTTCAAGAAAATACGGCAACTATAAGCCTTATTGTCACATCCCTAGCCTTGCTATGCACTTGGACTAGCTTGGTTGTTGCATCATGTCTAAATTTATTTTAAAGTCGAAATGGGGATTGCTCAAACCCTAGCACTAGATCAAATCAACTAGGTTCAAATAAAACTATTCTCAATGAACCCAACATGCCCTTCAGAAAAGTTCATCATTTTTGGATTGGTTTAAAACCTCTACCAAAAATGGTGGACATATTTCTAGGTCCATTTTGGATTTTCGAATTAATTCATAAAGTAGTTGAATTTGGGAATTTAAATGCTATAAATAATTTAAATGCTCAAATAATTCTGAAACTAAATGAGGATTGTTGGAAATATTCCAAACAGAGCCCACAATTATTTTCAGGGTTTTTGAAAATGCCTAAGCATTTTAATTAAGTCAAAACAATTACAGAAAAATAGAAAACAAAAATTAAATTAGGAAAGAGAGAGAGAGAGAGAGAGAGAGAGAGAGAAGTACCTGGCCACTTACCTGGCATAGCCACCTGGCAGCCCACTGGCCGGCCCAGCACTGTGCTGGCACGTGCCAGCCACCTGCTTCCTCTCGCCAGGCAGGTAGAGAGGAGCGCGCCCCCGCACGCCGAGCTCGCCACGCAGCTCCCTGGCGCCTGCCCCGCTTGGACAGCGTGGCGACGCCTCGAAGCCACTCCTCGGCGCCGCCCCGACCCCGCCGACACCCCATTCTCGCCCTGGCTCTCTCCCTCGTCCTCTCCCGCTATGGCCGACGCGCCCGTAAGTCGCCGCCGCCGTAGTCGATGTCACCACCTCTTCCTCGACCCCTCGCCATGCCTGCGAGCTCCGCCTCGACCACCTCTTCCTCCTCATCGAGCCACGCCTCATCGGAAGACTTGCATCATCGTCCCTGACCTTGTCTTCAACCTCTGACCGCCGGCGAACTCGCCGGGGATTCATGAGCTCCAGCCTCTCCCCGACCTCACCGTTGCCTCTCCTGGATTCGACGTGAGGCCCTGCCCCTTTCCCCTCTCTCCCCGTGCGCCATCTCCCTCCCTAGCTGCCGTCCGCAACGAGCCCGAGAGCTCATCGCCTCCGGCCATGTCGCCGCCGCGGCCACAGCTGCAGACGTTCGCGTCCGAGCCCATCAGCACGCTCAGCACACTCCTAGGAGCCAAGCACACTCACCAGATCCTCCTCCCGTGCACTGTAGCGGCAATTCCAACCCCTTCCGAACTCCGCCCGCCGCCCCGAGGTCGTTTCCGATGAGCTCCGGCCGCCCTAGCTGCTGCTGCTTCTAGTGCTGGATGCGGGCGAGCTCCAGCTCCCCGTGGGCTCTCTCCGCTACTCCTCTGGACGCCGGAGGAGTGAGCCCGAGAACCTCCGTCGCGTTTTGATGTCTCCGCCGGCCATACTCCGGTGAAGCTGACGTGGCACGTCATTAGCGGCTAATCACCCGCTAATACTGCCACTAACTAACCCCCTAGCTCACTTACAGACGGGCCCCACAGCCCTTAATTAACCTGGATTAGTTTCTGACTAGGATTAGATTAACTCCAGTGGGCCCAGGCTGTCAGGTTTGACCAGCCCAGTCAGCTTTGACCTGGCCCCACTGGTCAGCCTCTGTTCCTGCCTTGTTACACTGACATGCGGGACCCACGCGTCAGGTTTGACCCGGGGCAGCCCTGTTGACCTGCTGATGCAAGTATGACGCAGTGCTGACGCAGTAAATCCTTTTCTGGATTTATTCAAATTCGAAATAATTAGTAAAATTCCAGAAAATGCCCAAAACTTCTAAAATTCATAGAAATTCAACCGTAGCTTCAAATGAAACAATTTATATATGAAAAATGATTAGAAAAATCCAATCTATCCATCTGAACTATTTTCATGCATGTTTGAGCAAGTTAACCTCACTGTTTAGGATGAAACATGATTAGGATAAATTTGATAATAGTTTTCGAGTTGGAATTTGATGTAGCTTTCAATTCCACTTCAATCAATCATGCATCATATTGTGCATTGCATTGATTGTGCTCTTCCTTGTTTGCCCGCATTTGTCCCCTCTGGATAGACGTGGTTCCGACGATGAGTTCGATGACACCGATGAAGAACTATACTATCTTCAGAAGTGCCAGACAAGCAAAACCCCCTTGTTCATCCCAATACAATCCCACTCTCTCGCTCCTGCTCTCTTTTACTGCATTAGGACAACAACGATTAAACTGTTACATGATGCGGTAGTTGAACCCCTTTCCTCTGCATGACCTGTCATTTCCACAGTAAATAGATGAAACCCACTAGCATGAGTAGGAGTTGTTTGAGCCCTGATGTGCCTACTCATTCATGCTTGTTTGTCATGCCTGCTACTGCTTAGAGTTGAGTCAGGTCTGATTCATCGGGGATGAATTGGAATGGTGATGAACATGTCCTACTGTGTGTGAACACAATTTGGTAAAGGTAGCGATGAGAAGCCATGTAGGAGTACATGGTGGGTTGTCTCATTGAAACCGTGTTCAGGAACTGAGTTCTGTGTTTGTGATCCATGAACAGTTACTACCACACATTGGGCTCCGGGCACTCCAAGCTCTCTCGACTTATTAATCAACTTGATCTCTGTACAGGAGTTGCAACTAGTTTCTGCTGTTTGTAGGTAGTGTTAGTAGTCTACCAAGTGGCACCCCGTACAGGTGGGCTTGGGACAGACTAGGCACCATGGCACGGTGTACCAAGTGTAGATCCACCAGTTGAGGTGGGCTTGGGAACCCTACACACATCGTTTGGGGCCGTGAGCGACACCCCGGCCGGATCTCCTTGCGGATGGAACCTGAATAGGCGATAAACCTGGACTAGAGACTTGTGTGGTTAGTCAGGTCGTGGCCGACTCCCTCACCAGGCTTCCGCTTGAAGGTTGTCGAGAAACATGACGTGTACATGGTGATAAGTAGCGAGAGCATGTGTGAAGAAGTACACCCCTGCAGGGTTAACATCATCTATTCGAATAGCCCTGTCCGTGGTAAAGGACCTCTGGGTTGCCTATACAGTTCATAGACAAGTGAAAGTGGATACTCTAAAATGTGCAAGATAAGCGTGAGTGCTGCGGATGGCGTTCTCGTAGGGAGACGGGAGCGGATCCATAGTAGTGTATTGATATGGTGAATATGTCGACTTGTGTGCGCCACCTCAAAAGAGTTACTTGCAGTCGTAGTTCAGGATAGCCACCGAGTCAAAGTCGGCTTGCTGCAGTTAAAGTCCACCACCACCTTTGTTGATACTGATGCATATGTAGCTAGTTCTGATGTAAGTCTTGCTGGGTACATTTGTACTCACATTTGCCTATTTTATGTTTTTGCAGAGAGACTTCAGTCTCACTAGCAGTTCCGCGTGGACTTCAAATGTTTAGCTTGTTACCTCAGCTACGATCTTGTGCCCCCGGCAGGATCTGGTAGATAGTCAGGATTCTCAGCCTTTTTCATTTGTAGAAATCTGTACTCAGACATGCTAAGCTTCTGCATGTGTTTTGACTTGTATGCTCTGAATGTTGGGTCATGCGACCCATGTTTGTATATCTCGCTCTTCGGAGCATATTGAATTAAATACTTAAGTTGTAGAGTTATGTTGTGATGCCATGTTGTATTTGCACATATCGAGCATATTGTGTGTATGATATTGAAATGCTTGGTATGTGTGGGATCTGACTATCTAGTTGTTTATCCTTGGTAGCCTCTCTAACCGGGAAATGTCTCCTAGTGCTTCCATTGGGCCATGGTAGCTTGCTACTGCTCCAGAACACTTAGGCTGGCCGACATGTGTCCTTCTTCATTCCTGTGTCTGTCCCTTCGCGGAAATGTCACACGGTGTCTACTGGAGTCCTATTAGCCTGCTATAGCCTGGATTACCGGAGTCCTGCTAGCCTAGCTGCTACAGCCCGAATTCACTCGCTGATGACCGACATGTTTGTTGCTGGGTCATGTATGCATGTCCTTGTAAGTTAGCGCCACTTTGGGTTCACAACTAGCCATGTCAGCCCGGGTTCTTTGTCATATGGATGCTAGCGACACTATCATATAGGTGAGCCAAAAGGCGCAAATGGTTTCGGGCCTGGTAAGGCGACACCCGTGGGAATATCATGCGTGAGCCCGCAAGGTGATATGAGGTGTTACATGCTATACCGGTGTGGCATAGGATCGGGGTCCTGATAGCTTTGGTATCAGAGCCTGACTGCCTGTAGGATTACCAAGCCAAACTGGTCGAACTTGAGTCTAGAAATTCTTTAGTTATATAAGGGAATTGATTGTGGGATGGAACATAAGGCTCTTTTTACTCCTTATACCTTATGCCTTCTGATCTGAGTCATCTTATCTTTCCTACGGGGTTAAGGAACTAGGCTTTCTCTTCTTTCTATCAGGATCATGTGTTACTAATCCGTAGACTTATAAGATTGCTGGATTCAAGCCTCGGTTCAGTCTCTACTACTTCCGTGTGTTGACAGTTGAACTCGGAACCTTGATATTGTGATGTTGAGTGGTTATGCCACCATTTTGCAGGATGTATCAAATCATTTTGAGCATTTACAACCTTATGTTGTCCAAGTCATCCCAGGTTTCTAAACAGTCTGATGCATTTGCAAATCCCTTCTTACCATTCCGTAGTTTCTTTGTGCCAGATCAACCACACTTACTAGTGTGATGAGGTACTTCTTTGCCTCGGCATTTATGTTGGAGCTATTATTATGACCCTAGGTATCTAGAGTATCACCTAGTAACCTGGACATGCTTTGTGTTCCCAGTGTGATGATTCTGGCCATCATTCTCGAAAGCATCCCATGATGCCACTTAGTAGTGCGTATTCTACTCCTGGGTTTTCAACCTGAGATTCACCCTACCTACTTCATGTTGCTAGTGTTTGCTCGTTCCTTTAGGTTATTAGTAACCTTTGCGATACTCCTCGAGGTCCGTCGTATTTCCTTCTTCCAATACCATGAACTGCTTATGGCAGAAGTTCCTCGCTGAACCGAAAGATCACAACCAGAGTGCTCTTGACGAGTTCTCGATTCTATATTGTGAATCTGCCAGTTCAACCTTTCTGCATGGGTTATCCGGAAGAAATATGTTGAACTCATTTGACATGCTAGTCCATGCATCACAACTCAGAAAATCATATGTTCTTTTGGGTTGTCCCTCTTTAGTTATTTTCTGACCTCCGTCTATCAAGTGATAGTCAAGAGTATGCGTGAAATCGTGTTCATCGATGCCTATTATTCTGTGGTCCGTCAAGCCATTCTATTTCAGAATGACTAGGAGAAACAAACTCCAGAACCTCATCCATATCCAGGATTGGGTCAAAGCAGTTGTAATTAGCAGATCAAAATGCCAACCCAGCTTTTGTTCTATTCTACCTTGGAGCATTACCATCTTTTATATCAAGAATATCATAGGAATTGCACACCATCCCATTATAACGCCCCGGATTCGATGCGCCAGGTGTCTTCCAATTATTCGCCGTCGTTGCCATGTCATTTTCTTGCGTGTTGCATTTCGCCATGTCATCATCTGCATGTTTTTTTTAAAACTTGCATCCTTTCGGGTTCCGCCGGTTCTCTTCGTTGTCCGTTCCGAGTCCGGACACAATCGCACGCGCCCGCGGCACCTCTGGAATATTATTTTATAAGTGGCATAAAAATGTTCTCGGAGTGGGTTGAAAGTTGGTGGGCGTTCTTATTATAGTGTAGACAGAGCGCCTGTCAAGTTTCGTCGCATTGAGAGCTCGTTTGATAGCCCAGCCGTTAAACATATAGCGGTACCGCTGTCGGTACCTTCGTCGGACGTTTCGGTCTCCGAAACTGCCGCCGGGCTGCAACTTCTCTTCTCTCATCTCAGCCCAACTCCTCTTCACAGCCCACCTAAACCCCCACTCCGACCGAAACCGTCAGATCGAGATCCGAGGGTCCATAACGGCCTCAAAACCCCTAACCCTAGCCCCCTTTCTATATATGGACGCCCTCCCCTGCCAATTTTGGCCTAAACCTACCCTCCAACCGGTGCCCGCCATGTGTCTTGGCCACGTCGCCCTGGAATCCCCGCACCGCCGCGAAGCCCGTAGGCCCGTCGAGCCCAGATCGGGCCCGGGCAAGCCCATCGGGGCCCGATCCGTCCCGCCGCGCGCCGGAGCGCTCGCCCGAGTCACTGCTCTGAACGCACAGCCATCGTCGCCTCGACCGCGCCGGCCTCTGCCCTCCGGCAACCTCCTCCTCCGCCGCCCGGGCTCCCCGCCGACCACCGCACCTCCGCGGTGGATCTCTGTCGCCCCCCGCGCGCCGAACTCCGTCCCTGCGCGCCTCCGATCACCGCCGCTCCACCGCCGAGCACCTCCCCGCGTTGCCCCGAACCCGCCGTTGACTTCCTTTGCCTCCCGGCCATCGTGCGCAACCTCGTCGCCCGCACCTCACCGGTGAACTCGCCGACCCTCAAGGGTCGCCAACCCCGGGAACGGGACCCCCTGGCCCCGGATCCGCCGTCCCGGACCGCCTCGCCTCACCGGTTCGAGCCACCGCCGCCGCTCCCCTCGCTGTTGACCTACGCCGGCGCCCGTGTCTCTGACACGCGGGCCCCATCACGCAGCCTTCGAACCATCTTGAGACGGCAAGAACCGGCCGGTTCAGCCGAACCGGTCCGGCCCTCGCGAACCCGCGCCCGAACCGCCTCGGTTTACCAGACCCTTCCACGAGCCGGCCCACGGGCCCTTGGTGAGTACCCAGCAGCTATTCCCCACCCGTGCATCATTTTGCCATAGTGCTCCCGTCTGTTTATTTTCTTCAGAAAACTGCAGTCCTAAATTTTTCATGTTATGTGTGCTACTTTGTCATGCCATAACTCTGTCTGTGTAGCTTCGTTTTGTGCGTGTAATATATCAAAATGTTCGTCATGAGATGCCCTACACTTCATTCCATTGTGCCATGCTTGTTTGAGATCATCTTGATGCCCGAATCATCGTTGCAAGAGTGCTATATGATGTTAATCTGCTGAAACTGTTATAACTTGATGATTTGTCTTTTTCGTTGCATTTTGTGTGTGCATCCTTTGAGCATGAGCTCTACATGTGTTTTGAACTATGCCATGCCATCTACACAGGGGTGCAATTCATGTATTTTTGTGTGTCTTTTACTGAGTGCATCGAGCTTGTTAAGTAAGGTACTTGCTGTTGCTGTTTTGCTAGGCTGATTCTGTAATATTTTGTTGCCATGTAAACCTGCTGCTACAAGTCATTCTATGCATAATATGGAGATGTTCACTAAGGATGTTTTGTTATAAATGTTATTCTCTATCCATCCACGCACCTGGTTTCATCTATAGCTTGATGTAGCTTGTCGTATTCTTGCTCCAAAGTTGCTAAATAATGTTGCTGTTAGCCTGTTAACATTAAGTTCAGTTTTGCCATGAGCTTTGCTAGTGATCCATGCACCCTATGAACTTGATCTTGCCATGCTTAGCTTAATAAACATGTATTCTTACTGTTGGTTACCTTTTCATGCCATGTATTTCTCTGTGGTGAGTGGTACAAGCTCACCAACATGCCTACTTATTGTTGTTCCTGCCATGTATGAACCTGTCATATAACTAGCCATGTTTACATGGGTGCCATCATATCTTCTGATCCTTTTTGGCTCATGGTAAGTAAAGGACTTTTGTTCTATGCATTTAGTAGATTCATTCCATGCCTTTGTTTGCCATGTTAAGTTCCTGTAGAATGTTGGTTGATAGCTCTAAACATTGCATCCTGATTTTATTTCTGCTAAGTCTGTAAACTGTTATTATTTGCAATCTTGCCATGTGTTTTTGAGCATGTTCTAGTGATTTCTGGAGATAGCTCAGTGTTCATGTTTTGTTATGCTTTACCTGTAAATCATGTCCATGCCTTTTGTTTTCATGTTGAGGTGCTGTAGCATATTGTTTTGATGCTTGCTAGATGCCTAGTTGCTGTTTTGGACAGCTTGTCCTTTAAACTTGTTTCATGTGTATGTGTTGAACCGTTGCTCCGTTGTGAGTGTGCTCTATATGAAACTTGCTTGATTTGCATGTAGTTTCATATTATCATGTTGCATCCTTGTTTTGAGGTGTTTGCTTGATGTTTGTATGCATTTTGTATCAATGCCATGTTAAACTTGTTTTGCTCATATCTTCTAGGCCGTAGCTCCGAACTAAATGAACTGTATATGTAACTTGACTAGAATCTCGCGTAGATCATCTTGGTGCAACTTAACTTGCTGTTTAACAACTTGAACATAAGGTTTATTCAGATCTGGACCAATTTCGAAATTTGCATATGAGGACTTACCGGAATTGTTATATGTTGTTCCCGACCTCATTTAAACTTGCTTTGATGGGTTGCTCTTGTTTGCATCATCTATTGCCATGAGTAGCTTCATGTAGCTTTGTCATGCATCATGCTTGTTGTGCATCATGCCTTGTTCATGTGTGGTGTGTTTACCATGTTGTGTGTTTCTTCTCGATAGTTCCTGTTTCGTTGCGATCGTGAGGATTCATTCGTCTACGCTTGGTTCGGCTTCTTCCGTTCATCTTTTTCGTGGACTCGTTTTTCTTCCTAGCGGGATTTCAGGCAAGATGACCGCTACCCTGGATCTCATTACTATCATTGCTATGCTAGTTGCTTCATTCTATCGCTATGCTGCGCTACCTATCATTTGCTCTTCAAGCCTCCCAAATTGCCATGTCAGCCTCTAACCTTTTTCACCCTTCCTAGCAAACTGTTGCTTGGCTTTGTTACCGCTTTGCTCAGCCCCTCTTATAGCGTTTCTAGTTGCAGGTGAAGTTGAAGATTGCTCCAAGGTGGACAGGTTTATGTTGGGATATCACAATATCTCTTATATTATTAATGCATCTATATACTTGGTAAAGGGTGGAAGACTCGGCCTTATGCCTGGTGTTTTGTTCCACTCTTGCCGCCCTAGTTTCCGTCATATCGGTATTATGTTCCTGGATTTTGCATTCCTTACGCGGTTGGGTGATTTATGGGACCCCCTTGACAGTTCGCTTTGAATAAAACTCCTCCAGCAAGGCCCAACCTTGGTTTTACCTTTTGCCTCACCTAGCCCTTTTTCCCTTGGGTTTACGGAGCCCAAGGGTCATCTTTATTTTAGCCCCCCGGGCCAGTGCTTCTCTAAGTGCTGGTCCGAACCAGAGCCCTTTGCAGCGCCCCCTCAGGGAAACTTGAGGTCTAGTTTTAGTTATACGGATTGCTCATCCGGTGTTGAACTGAGAATGAGATATGTGCAGCTCCTATCGAGATTGTCGGCGCATCGGGCGGCTTTGCTGGTCTTGTTTTACCATTGTCGAAATGTCTTGTAACCGTGATTCCAAGTCTGATCGGGTCTTCCTGGGAGAAGGAATATCCTTCATTGACCGCGAGAGCTTATCATGGGCTAAGTTGGGACACCCCTGCAGGGTATAAACTTTCGAAAGCCGTGCCCACGGTTATGTGGCAGATGGGAATTTGTTAATGTCCGGTTGTAGATAACTGGACACCAGATTCGAATTAAAACGCATCAACCGCGTGTGTAGCCGTGATGGTCTCTTTTCCGCGGAGTCCGGGAAGTGAACACGGTTTTGGGTTATGTTTGACGTAAGTAGGAGTTCAGGATCACCTCTTGATCATTGCTAGCTTCACGACCGTTCCGTTTGCTCTCTTCTCGCTCTTATTTGCATATGTTAGCCACCATATATGCTTAGTCGTTGCTGCAACCTCACCACTTTACCCCTTCCTTTCCCATTAAGCTTTTCTAGTCTTGATACCCATGGTAATGGGATTGCTGAGTCCTCGTGGCTCACAGATTACTACAACAACAGTTGCAGGTACAGGTTATGCGATGATCTTGACGCGAGAGCAATGTTTGCTTGTCTTGGAGTTCTTCTTCTACTTCTTCTTTGATCAAGGGATAGGTTCCAGGTCGGCAGCCTGGGCTAGCAGGGTGGATGTCGTTTGAGTTTCTGTTTGTGTTTCATCCGTAGTCGGATGATGCTCTTATGTATTGTGATGTTGTATTCGTGTGTCATTGTATGCCTCTTGTATGTATCCCCATCTATTATGTAATGTTAGTTAATGATATCCACCTTGCAAAAGCGTCTTCAAGATGCGCTTCTATCCTTGGTGGGACCTTCGAGTTCCTTTAGGATAGGGTCGCATCTTGGGCGTGACAAGTTGGTATCAGAGCCTCGACCGACCATAGGAGCCCGCTTGATTGATCGTGTAGTTCGACCGTTGTTGAGTCTAGAAGAAAACTGTTTTCGGAGTCTAGTTATATCGGAGAGTAGGAATTCTTTTTACTCCTCATCCCCTTCGTCGCTCTGGTAAGGAATCTTGATGTAGGTGTTTTGAAGTACTCCTCTTCCCCTTCAAATTTTGCTTTAGGACCACGCAGTTGTTTTTCTGATCGTTGGTTCTCACCTCTTTTCATTCGGTGCATTTCTCGTCAAGTTGACTCGAGCCTCTTTGTCTTTGCCAAGTTTAATCCACAGTACGCTCTCAATGAAGTTGTTTCTCTGCCCGCAGTTGTCTTCTTTTTGCCACCCACCCACCCCTTTTCTTCTCGAAGCCGGAGTCCGTAATCGAGTATCCATTCTACTCGTGTGAAGCCTTTGCATTCTTTCAACCGGTGTTTTATCTTCAAGATATTCGTCGGTTTCCCTTCCAAGTTTCCTTTGTTTTCCCGCCCTCCCACCCTCTTTTTCCCGGAGCCTGAGTCTGTTTCGAGCATCGATTTCATTCGTGTGGAGCCTCTTCGGTCTTTCGTCAATTATTTCAACCGGTGAATTCTCGTTTCATTCGACATTCTTCATCTCTTCTCTGGTGGACTCAATTCAAGTTTTTCGGGTTGATCACATTCTTTTCCTTGGTTAAAGTGTTCTCGTTGCTCGTTCGCCTCTCGCCAATTAATCATTCCGGAGTTTGGAAGACATCTCAGGAGATTCGTCTGTGTTCTTATTAATTCGAGGTTGCCACCTCATTCAAATATTTCAATTGTTCCGGTGCTTCATGTATCTGTTCAACAATTCTTTCCAACGGTGTTTTTCTCTTTAGTGGGCCCTAACCCACATGTATTTTTCCCAGGATCTTACCTGACTCTTCTAATTCTCCCGGAGTTATTCTCAAATTCTTTTCAAGTGTGACGTAAGAATGGATTCATCAGTCACATGCCTTCTCCAAGATCTCATTCATATTCTTTTCATTGTTGGCTCAACCTCTTCTCTTGTCATTCTCCAGAGTATCTCAGTAATTTTGGTGGTCTTTCCCGTCGTCATTTGAAGATCGAAGAAGAGTTTTTCCTCTAAATCTTTCCCATTCTCCCGAAGATTCGTGGTTCTAGCTTCTTGTTAACCTCTCGAATTATTCCATTTGTCAGATATTCTTTTTCTCACCTATCCGGAGTATTTCAGGAGTTGATTTCTGTTTTGCTTCACCGGAGGCCATCGTTCCAGAAGAATTTTTCGTCCTCACATGTCAGCTACCGTTATCCAGTTATCCCGGTGCATCTGTCAAGTATTCTTTATCAGCCCGTGATCTCTTTGTTCTTCTGCATCTAAATCCCCTCTAGCATATTTTTTCCTCTAATTCTTCCCGGTGATTCAGTCTCTTTCATCAGTCATTTCCAAATTCTTACGGTGGTTTGTTCAAGATTCTTTTTCCTTGTTTATCATATCAATTCATTCGTTCTTTCCAATCTTACCGGTGGTTCATGAAGACTTTCTCAAGCTTGGTGCTATATTCCCCTTAATCCTTTTCAAGAAGAATAAGTAGCATGAAAAATCCATCTTGTCATCAATTTAATTTGATGAAGGATAAGCATACAGTAAATCTTATTCTTATTTCATCCAAGTGAGTAATCCCTTCCTTCGGAGTTTGTTCTTGATGAATAAATTCTAGTTCCAAGTGTTTTCATCTTTTCTTTTCCGGAGTACAAATTCCCTCGGCCATTTCGTCGGAACCTCCATCTAAATCATCAGAAGGCTCATCTTATTCTTTCTTCCTTCATTCTATTTCATCATCCTTTTCTCACCGGAGTTCTTCATGGTGGTTCTTCATGATTTAATTCATTCTCTCAAGAGTTCATCAAGATTCTTGTTGGTGGAGTTCAAGTATCTTTTCTTCTCGCGTCTCAAAGTGCAATTAATTCTCCGTATTCTTTTGAAGTGGAGTTTTGCATTTCTTCGTTCTTCTAAGCTATCCAATCATTTCCATTTGTGGCCGGTTATCACCTTATGATCTTGAGATGTTACCTATAAGACCACAACAAGCTTATTCTTTTCGTTGTTGATTTTCTCAACAACTCCATTCAATCCTTCTTTCTAAGTTCTTTTCATTCCATTCTTTCAATTCTTTCAGAGGCATTGCGTTGTTTATCTCATCAAGTGCCATCCCGTCTTGTGAAGCTCGTGTTCTATTCCTCCATGTTTCAGCCGGAGTGCTGTCTAAATCCTTTCAGTCTTAGTCGTTTCTTATCTTGATCTAACCGGAGTAGTTTCTTAGTCTATCTGATTCTGTGAGCTTTCGATTCTCGTCATTCTCGCCATTCCTCTCTTCTTCTCGAGTGCTCTCGATTCTTTGCTTTTCCTCTTGATTTCTTATTTAACCTCATCCCCTTTTCCTTCCGTCTCGGTCCTAAGATCTCGGGGCGAGATCTCTTGTTAGTGGAGGAGTGTTGTAACGCCCCGGATTCGATGCGCCAGGTGTCTTCCAGTTATTCGCCGTCGTTGCCATGTCATTTGCTTGCGTGTTGCATTTCACCATGTCATCATCTGCATTTCATCTGCATGTTTTTTTAAACTTGCATCCGTTCGGGTCCCGCCGGTTCTCTCCGTTGTCCGTTCCGAGTCCGGACACAATTGCACGCGCCCGCGGCACCTCCGAAATATTATTTTATAAGTGGCATAAAAATGTTCTCGGAGGGGGTTGAAAGTTGGCGGGCGTTCTTATTATAGTGTAGACAAAGCGCCTCTCAAGTTTCGTCGCATTCGGAGCTCGTTTGATAGCCCAACCGTTAAACATATAGCGGTACCGCTGGAGGTACCTTCGTCGGACGTTTCGGTCTCCGAAACTGCCGCCGGGCTGCAACTTCTCTTCTCTCATCTCAGCCCAACTCCTCTTCACAGCCCACCTAAACCCCCCCTCCGACCGAAACCGTCAGATCGAGATCCGAGGATCCATAACGGCCTCAAAACCCCTAACCCTAGCCCCCTTTCTATACATGGACGCCCTCCCCAGCCAATTTTGGCCTAAACCTACCCTCCAACCGGTGCCCGCCATGTGTCTTGGCCACGTCGCCCTGGAATCCCCGCGCCGCCGCGAAGCCCACGGGCCCACCGAGCCCAGATCGAGCCCGGGCAAGCCCATCTGGGCCCGATCCGTCCCGCCGTGCGCTGGAGCGCTCGCCCGAGTCGCTGCTCCGAGTGCACCGCCGTCGTCGCCTCGACCGCGCCGGCCTCCGCCCTCTGGCAACCTCCTCCGCCGCCGCCCGTGCTCCCTGCCGACCGCCGCGCCCCCGCGATGGATCTCCATCGCCGCTCGCGCGCCGAACTCCGTCCCTACGCGCCTCCGGTCGCCGCCGCTCCACCACCGAGCGCCTCCCCGCGTTGCCCCGAACCCTCCATTGACTTCCTTTGCCTCCCGGCCGTCGTGCACAACCTCGTCGCCCGCACCTCGCCGGTGAACTCGCCGACCCTCCGGCGCCGCCAACCCCGGGAACGGGACCCCCTGGCCCCAGATCCGCCGTCCCGAACCGCCTCACCTCGCCGGATCGAGCCACCGCTGCCACTCCCCTCGCCGTTGACCTACGCCGGCGCCCGTGTCTCTGACACGCAGGCCCCATCGCGCAGCCTTCGAACCGTCTTGAGATGGCAAGAACCGGCCGGTTCAGCCGAACCGGTCCGGCCCTCGCGAACCCGCGCCCGAACCGCCTCGGTTTACCAGACCCTTCCACGGGCCGGCCCATGGGCCCTTGGAGAGTACCAAACAGCTATTCCCCACCCGTGCATCGTTTTTCCATAGTGCTCCCGTCCGTTTTTTTTCTTCAGAAAACTGCAAAGTCCCAAATTTTTCATGTTACGTGTGCTACTTTGTCATGCCATAACTCTGTCTGTGTAGCTTCGTTTTGTGCGTGTAATATATCAAAATGTTCGTCATGAGATGCCCTACACTTCATTCCATTGTGCCATGCTTGTTTGAGATTATCTTGATGCCCGAACCATCGTTGCAAGAGTGCTATATGATGTTAATCTGCTGAAACTGTTATAACTTGATGATTTGTCTTTTTCGTTGCATTTTGTGTGTGCATCCTTTGAGCATGAGCTCTACATGTGTTTTGAACTATGCCATGCCATCTATACAGGGGTGCAATCCATGTATTTTTGTGTGTCTTTTACTGAGTGCATCGAGCTTGTTAAGTAGGGTAGTTGCTGTTGCTGTTTTGCTAGGCTGATTCTGTTATATTTTGTTGCCATGTAAACCTGCTGCTACAAGTCATTCTATGCATAATCTGGAGATGTTCACTAAGGATGTTTTGTTATACATGTTATTCTCTATCCATCCACGCACCTGGTTTCATCTATAGCTTGCTGTATCTTGTCGTATTCTTGCTCCAAAGTTGCTAAATAATGTTGCTGTTAGCCTGTTAACATTAAGTTCAGTTTTGCCATGAGCTTTGCTAGTGATCCATGCACCCTATGAACTTGATCTTGCCATGCTTAGCTTCATAAACATGTATTCTTACTGTTGGTTACCTTTTCATGCCATGTATTTCTCTGTGGTGAGTGGTACAAGCTCACCAACATGCCTACTTATTGTTGTTCCTGCCATGTATGAATATGTCATATAACTTGCCATGTTTACATGGGTGCCATCATATCTTCTGATCCTTTTTGGCTCATGGTGAGTAAAGGACTTTTGTTCTATGCATTTAGTAGATTCATTCCATGCCTTTGTTTGCCATGTTAAGTTCCTGTAGAATGTTGGTTGATAGCTCTAAACATTGCATCCTGATGTTATTTCTGCTAAGTCCGTAAACTGTTATTATTTGCAATCTTGCCATGTGTTTTTGAGCATGTTCTAGTGATTTCTGGAGATAGCTCAGTGTTCATGTTTTGTTATGCTTTACCTGTAAATCATGTCCATGCCTTTTGTTTTCATGTTGAGGTGCTGTAGCATATTGTTTTGATGCTTGCTATATGCCTAGTTGCTGTTTTGGACAACTTGTCCTTCAAACTTGTTTCATGTGTATGTGTTGCTCCGTTGCTCCGTTGTGAGTGTGCTCTATATGTAACTTGCTTGATTTGCATGTAGTTTCATATTATCATGTTGCATCTATGTTTTGAGATGTTTGCTTGATGTTTGTATGCATTTTGCATCAATGCCATGTTTAACTTGTTTTGCTCATATCTTCTAGGCCGTAGCTCTGAACTAAATGAACTGTATATGTAACTTGACTAGAATCTCGTGTAGATCATCTTGGTGCAACTTAACTTGCTGTTTAACAACTTGAACATAAGGTTTATTCAGATCTGGACCAATTTCTAAATTTGCATATGAGGACTTACCGGAATTGTTATATGTTGTTCCCGACCACATTTAAACTTGCTTTGATGTGTTGCTCTTGTTTGCATCATCTATTGCCATGAGTAGCTTCATGTAGCTTTGTCATGCATCATGCTTGTTGTGCATCATGCCTTGTTCATGTGTGGTGTGTTTACCATGTTGTGTGTTTCTTCTCGATAGTTCCTGTTTCGTTGCGATCGTGAGGATTCGTTCGTCTATGCTTGGTTCGGCTTCTTCCGTTCATCTTCTTCGTGGCCTCGTTCTTCTTCCAAGCGGGATTTCAGGCAAGATAACCACTACCCTGGATCTCATTACTATCATTGCTATGCTAGTTGCTTCGTTCTATCGCTATGCTGGGCTACCTATCATTTGCTCTTCAAGCCTCCCAAATTGCCATGTCAGGCTCTAACCTTTTTCACCCTTCCTAGAAAACCGTTGCTTGGCTTTGTTACCGCTTTGCTCAGCCCCTCTTATAGCATTGCTAGTTGCAGGTGAAGTTGAAGATTGCTCCAAGGTGGACAGGTTTATGTTGGGATATCAGAATATATCTTATATTATTAATGCATCTATATACTTGGTAAAGGGTGGAAGACTCGGCCTTATGCCTGGTGTTTTGTTCCACTCTTGCCGCCCTAGTTTCCGTCATATCGGTATTATGTTCCCGGATTTTGCGTTCCTTACGCGGTTGGGTGATTTATGGGACCCCCTTGACAGTTCGCTTTGAATAAAACTCCTCCAGCAAGGCCCAACCTTGGTTTTACCTTTTGCCTCACCTAGCCCTTTTTCCCTTGGGTTTACGGAGCCCAAGGGTCATCTTTATTTTAGCCCCCCCGGGGCGAGTGCTTCTCTAAGTGCTGGTCTGAACCAGAGCCCTTTGCAGCGCCCCCTTAGGGAAACTTGAGGTCTGGTTTTAGTTGTACGGATTGCTCATCCGGTGTTGCCCTGAGAACGAGATATGTGCAGCTCCTATCGAGATTGTCGGCGCATCGGGCGGCTTTGCTGGTCTTGTTTTACCATTGTCGAAATGTCTTGTAACCGGGATTCCGAGTCTGATCGGTTCTTCCTAGGAGAAGGAATATCCTTCATTGACCGCGAGAGCTTATCATGGGCTAAGTTGGGAAACCCCTGCAGGGTATAAACTTTCGAAAGCCGTGCCCGCGGTTATGTGGCAGATGGGAATTTGTTAATGTCCGGTTGTACATAACTTGACACCAGATCCGAATTAAAACGCATCAACTGCGTGTGTAGCCGTGATGGTCTCTTTTCCGCGGAGTCCGGGAAATGAACACGGTTTTGGGTTATGTTTGACGTAAGTAGGAGTTCAGGATCACCTCTTGATCACTGCTAGCTTCACGACCGTTCCGTTTGCTCTCTTCTCACTCTTATTTGCGTATGTTAGCCACCATATATGCTTAGTCGCTGCTGCAACCTCACCACTTTACCTCTTCCTTTCCCATTAAGCTTTTCTAGTCTTGATACCGATGGTAATGGGATTGCTGAGTCCTCGTGGCTCACAGATTACTACAACAACAGTTGCAGGTACAGGTTATGTGATGTTCTTGACGCGAGAGCGATGTATGCTTGTCTTGGAGTTCTTCTTCTACTTCTTCTTCGATCAAGGGATAGGTTCTAGGTCGGCAGCCTGGGCTAGCAGGGTGGATGTCATTTGAGTTTTTGTTTGTGTTTCATACGTAGTCGGATGATGCTCTTATTTATTGTGATGTTGTATTCGTGTGTCATTGTATGCCTCTTGTATGTATCCCCATTTATTATGTAATGTTAATGTAATGATATCCACCTTGCAAAAGCGTCTTCAAGATGCGCTTCTATCCTTGGTGGGACCTTCGAGTTCCTTTAGGATAGGGTCGCATCTTGGCCGTGACAAGTTGGTATCAGAGCCTCAACCAACCGTAGGAGCCCCCTTGATTGATCGTGTAGTTGGGCCGTTGTTGAGTCTAGAAGAAAACTGTTTTCGGAGTCTAGTTATATCAGAGAGTAGGAATTCTTTTTACTCCTCATCCCCTTCGTCGCTCTGGTAAGGAATCTTGATGTAGGTGTTTTGAAGTACTCCTCTTCCCCTTCAAATTTTGCTTTAGGATCACGCAGTTGTTTTTCCGATCGTTGGTTCTCACCTCTTTTCATTCGGTGCATTTCTCGTCAAGTTGACTCGAGCCTCTTCGTCTTTGCCAAGTTTAATCCACAGTCCGCTCTCAACGAAGTTGTTTCTCTGCCTGCAGTTGTCTTCTTTTTGCCACCCACCCACCCCTTTTCTTCTCGAAGCCGGAGTCCGTAATCGAGTATCCATTCTACTCGTGTGAAGCCTTTGCATTCTTTCAACCGGTGTTTTCTCTTAAAGATATTCGTCGGTTTCCCGTTCCAAGTTTCCTTTGTTTTCCCGCCCTCCCACCCTCTTTTTTCCGGAGCCTGAGTCTGTTTCGAGCATCGATTTCATTCGTGTGGATCCTCTTCAGTCTTTCGTCAATTATTTCAACCGGTGAATTCTCGTTTCGTTCGACATTCTTCATCTCTTCTCCGGTGGACTCAATTCAAGTTTTTCGGGCTGATCACATTCTTTTCCTTGGTTAAAGTGTTGTCCTTGCTCGTTCACCTCTCGCCAATTAATCATTCCGGAGTTTGGAAGACATCTCAGGAGATTCGTCTGTGTTCTAATTAATTCGAGGTTGCCACCTCATTCAAATATTTCAATTGTTTCGGTGCTTCATCTATCTGTTCAACAATTCTTTCCAACAGTGTTTTTCTCTTTAGTGGGCCCTAACCCACGGGTATTTTTCCCAGGATCTTACCTGACTCTTCTAATTCTCCCGGAGTTATTCTCAAATTCTTTTCAAGTGTGACGTAAGAATGGATTCCATCAGTCACATGCCTTATCCAAGATCTCGTTCATATTCTTTTCATTGTTGGCTCAACCTCTTCGCTTGTCATTCTCCGGAGTATCTCAGTAATTTTGGTGGTCTTTCCCGTCGTCATTTGAAGACCGAAGAAGAGTTTTTCCTCTAAATGTTTCCCGTTCTCCCGAAGATTCGTGGTTCTAGCTTCTTGTTAGCCTCTCGAATTATTCCATTTGTCAGATATTCTTTTTCTCACCTATCCGGAGTATTTCAGGAGTTGATTTCTGTTTTGCTTCACCGGAGGCCATCGTTCCAGAAGAATTTTTCGTCCTCACATGTCAGCTACCGTTATCCAGTTATCCCGGTGCATCTGTCAAGTATTCTTTATCAGCTCGTGATCTCTTTGTTCTTATGCATCTAAATCCCCTCTAGCATATTTCTTCCTCTAATTCTTCCCGGCGATTCAGTCTCTTTCATCAGTCATTTCCAAATTCTTACGGTGGTTTGTTCGAGATTCTTTTTCCTTGTTTATCATATCAATTCATTCGTTCTTTCCAATCTTACCGGTGGTTCATGAAGACTTTCTCAAGCTTGGTGCTATATTCCCCTTAATCCTTTTCAAGAAGAATAAGTAGTATGAAAAATCCATCTTGTCATCAATTTAATTTGATGAAGGATAAGCATACAGTAAATCTTATTCTTATTTCATCCAAGTGAGTAATCCCTTCCTTCGGAGTTTGTTCTTGATGAATAAATTCTAGTTCCAAGTGTTTTCATCTTTTCTTTTCACGAGTACAAATTCCCTCGGCCATTTCGTCGGAACCTCCATCTAAATCAACAGAAGGCTCATCTTATTCTTTCTTCCTTCATTCTATTTCATCATCCTTTTCTCACCGGAGTTCTTCATGGTGGTTCTTCATGATTTAATTCATTCTCTCAAGAGTTCATCAAGATTCTTGGTGGTGGAGTTCAAGTATCTTTTCTTCTCGCGTCTCGAAGTGCAATTAATTCTCCGTATTCTTTTGAAGTGGAGTTTTGCATTTCTTTGTTCTTCAAAGCTATCCAATCATTTCCATTTGTGGCCGGTTATCACCTTATGATCTTGAGATGTTACCTATAAGACCACAACAAGCTTATTCTTTTCGTTGTTGATTTTCTCAACAACTCCATTCAATCCTTCTTTCTAAGTTCTTTTCATTCCATTCTTTCAATTCTTTCAGAGGCATTGCGTTGTTTATCTCATCAAGTGCCATCCCGTCTTGTGAAGCTCGTGTTCTATTCCTCCATGTTTCAGCCGGAGTGTTGTCTAAATCCTTTCAGTCTTAGTCATTTCTTATCTTGATCTAACCGGAGTGGTTTCTTAGTCTATCTGGTTCTGTGAGCTTTTGATTCTCGTCATTCTCACCGTTCCTCTCTTCTTCTCGAGTGCTGTCGATTCTTTGCTTTTCCTCTTGCTTTTTTATTTAACCTCATCCCCTTTTCCTTCCGTCTCGGTCCTAAGATCTCGGGGCGAGATCGCTTGTTAGTGGAGGAGTGTTGTAACGCCCCGGATTCGATGCGCCAGGTGTCTTCCAGTTATTCGCCGTCGTTGTCATGTCATTTTCTTGCGTGTTGCATTTCGCCATGTCATCATCTGCATTTCATCTACATGTTTTTTTTAAAACTTGCATCCGTTCGGGTTCCGTCAGTTCTCTCCGTTGTCTGTTCCGAGTCTGGACACAATCGCACGCGCCCGCGGCACCTCCGAAATATTATTTTATAAGTGGCATAAAAATGTTCTCGGAGTGGGTTCAAAGTTGGCGGGTGTTCTTATTATAGTGTAGACAAAGCGCCTGTCAAGTTTCGTCGCATTCGGAGCTCGTTTGATAGCCCAACCGTTAAACATATAGCTGTACCGCTGGAGGTACCTTCGTCGGACGTTTCGATCTCCGAAACTGCCGCCGGGCTGCAACTTCTCTTCTCTCATCTCATCCCAACTCCTCTTCACAGCCCACCTAAACCCCCCTCCAACCGAAACCGTCAGATCGAGATCCGACGGTCCATAATGGCCTCAAAACCCCTAACCCTAGCCCCCTTTCTATATATGGACGCCCTCCCCTACCAATTTTGGCCTAAACCTACCCTCCAACCGGCGCCCGCCATGTGTCCTGGCCACGTCGCCCTGGAATCCCCGCTCCGCCGTGAAGCCTGCGAGCCCGCCGAGCCCAGATCGGGCCCAGGCAAGCCCATCGGGGCCCGATCAGTCCCGCCGCGCGCCAGAGCGTCCCGCCGCGGTGGATCTCCGTCGCCGCCCGCGCGCCGAACTCCATCCCTGCGCGCCTCCGGTCGCCGCCGCTCCGCCGCCGAGCGCCTCCCCGCGCTGCCCAGAACCCGCCGTTGACTTCCTTCGCCTCCCGGCCGTCGCGCGCAACCTCGTCGCCCGCACCTCGCCGGTGATCTCGCCGACCCTCCGGCGCCGCCAACCCCGGGAACGGGACCCCCTGGCCCTGGATCCGCCGTCCCGGACCGCCTCGCCTCGTCGGATCGAGCCACCACCGCCACTCGCCTCGCCGTTGACCTACGCTGGCGCCCGTGTCTCTGACACACGGGCCCCATCGCGCAGCCTCCGAACCGTCTTGAGACGGCAAGAAACGGCTGGTTCAGCCGAACCGGTCCGGCCCTCGCGAACCCGCGCCCGAACCGCCTCGGTTTACCAGACCCTTCCACGAGTCGGCCCATGGGCCCTTGGTGAGTACCCAACAGCTATTCCCCGCCTGTGCATCGTTTTGCCATAGTGCTCCCGTCCGTTTTTTTTCTTCAGAAAACTGCTAAGTCCCAAATTTTGCATGTTATGTGTGCTACTTTGTCATGCCATAACTCTGTCTGTGTAGATTCGTTTTGTGCGTGTAATATATCAAAATGTTCGTCATGAGATGCCCTACATTTCATTCCATTGTGCCATACTTGTTTGAGATCATCTTGATGCCCGAATCATTGTTGCAAGAGTGCTATATGATGTTAATCTGCTGAAACTGTTATAACTTGATGATTTGTTTTTTCGTTGCATTTTGTGTGTGCATCCTTTGAGCATGAGCTCTACATGTGTTTTGAACTATGACATGCCATCTATACAGGGGTGCAATCCATGTATTTTTGTGTGTCTTGTATTGAGTGCATCTAGCTTGTTAAGTAGGGTACTTGTTGCTGCTGTTTTGCTAGGCTGATTCTGTTATATTTTGTTGCCATGTAAACCTGCTGCTACAAGTCATTATATGCATAATCCGGAGATGTTCACTAAGGATGTTTTGTTACACATGTTATTCTCTATCCATCCATGCACCTGGTTTCATTTATAGCTTGATGTATCTTGTCGAATTCTTGCACCAAAGTTGCTAAATAATGTTGCTGTCCCTATTAACATTAAGTTCAGTTTTGCCATGAGCTTCGCTAGTGATCCATGCACCCTATGAACTTGATCTTGCCATGCTTAGCTTCATAAACATGTATTCTTACTGTTGGTTACCTTTTCATGCCATGTATTTCTCTGTGGCGAGTGGTACAAGCTCACCAACATGCCTACTTATTGTTGTTCCTGCCATGTATGAATCTGTCATATAAGTTGCCATGTTTACATGGGTGCCATCATATCTTCTGATCCTTTTTGGCTCATGGTCAGTAAAGGACTTCTGTTCTATGGATTTAGTAGATTCATTCCATGCCTTTGTTTGCCATGTTAAGTTCCTGTAGAATGTTGTTTGATAGCTGTAAACATTGCATCCTGATGTTATTTCTGCTAAGTCTGTAAACTGTTATTATTTGCAATCTTGCCATGTGTTTTTGAGCATGTTCTAGTGATTTCTGGAGATAGCTCAGTGTTCATGTTTTGTTATTCTTTACCTGTACATCATGGCCATGCCTTTTGTTTTCATGTTGAGGTGCTGTAGCATATTGTTTTGATGCTTGCTAGATGCCTAGTTGCTGTTTTGGACAGCTTGTCCTTTAAACTTATTTCAAGTGTATGTGTTGAACCGTTGCTCCGTTGTGAGTGTGCTCTATATGAAACTTGCTTGATTTTGCATGTAGTTTCATATTATCATGTTGCATCTATGTTTTGAGATGTTTGCTTGATGTTTGTATGAATTTTGCATCAATGCCATGTTTAACTTGTTTTGCTCATATCTTCTAGGCCGTAGCTTCGAACTAAATGAACTGTATATGTAACTTGACTAGAATCTCGTGTAGATCATCTTGGTGCAACTTAACTTGCTGTTTAACAACTTGAACATAAGGTTTACTCAGATCTGGACCAATTTCGAAATTTGCATATGAGGACTTACCGGAATTGTTATATGTTGTTCCCGGCCTTATTTAAACTTGCTTCGATGTTTTGCTCTTGTTTGCATCATCTCTTGCCATGAGTAGCTTCATGTAGCTTTGTCATGCATCATGCTTGTTGTGCATCATGCCTTGTTCATGTGTGGTGTGTTTACCATGTTGTGTGTTTCTTCTCGATTGTTCCTGTTTCGTTGCGATCGTGAGGATTCGTTCGTCTATGCTTGGTTCGGCTTCTTCCGTTCGTCTTCTTCATGGACTTGTTCTTCTTCCTAGCGGGATTTCAGGCAAGATGGCCGCTACCCTGGATCTCATTACTATCATTGCTATGCTAGTTGCTTCATTCTATCGCTATGCTGCGCTACCTATCATTTGCTCTTCAAGCCTCCCAAATTGCCATGTCAGCCTCTAACCTTTTTCACCCTTCCTAGCAAACCGTTGCTTGGCTTTGTTACTGCTTTGCTCAGCCCCTCTTATAGCGTTGCTAGTTGCAGGTGAAGTTGAAGATTGCTCCAAGGTGGACAGGTTTATGTTGGGATATCACACTATCTCTTATATTATTAATGTATCTATATACTTGGTAAAGGGTGGAAGACTCGGCCTTATGCCTGGTGTTTTGTTCCACTCTTGCCGCCCTAGTTTTCGTCATATCGGTATTTTGTTCCCGGATTTTGCCTTCCTTACATGGTTGGGTGATTTATGGGACCCCCTTGACAATTCGCTTTGAATAAAACTCCTCCAGCAAGGCCCAACCTTGGTTTTACCATTTGCCTCACTGAGCCCTTTTTCCCTTGGGTTTCCGGAGCCCAAGGGTCATCTTTATTTTAGCCCCCCCGGGCCAGTGCTTCTCGAAGTGCTGGTCCGAACCAGAGCCCTTTGCAGCGCACCCTCAGGGAAACTTGAGGTCTGGTTTTAGTTGTACGGATTGCTCATCCGGTGTTGCCCTGAGAACGAGATATGTGCAGCTCCTATCGAGATTGTCGACGCATCGGGCGGCTTTGCTGGTCTTGTTTTACCATTGTCGAAATGTCTTGTAACCGGGATTCCGAGTCTGATCGGTTCTTCCTGGGAGAAGGAATATCCTTCATTGACCGCGAGAGCTTATCATGGGCTAAGTTGGGAAACCCCTGCAGGGTATAAACTTTCGAAAGCCGTGCCCGCGGTTATGTGGCAGATGGGAATTTGTTAATGTCCGGTTGTACATAACTTGACACCAGATCCGAATTAAAACGCATCAACCGCGTGTGTAGCCGTGATGGTCTCTTTTCGACGGAGTCCGGGAAGTGAACACGGTTTTGGGTTATGTTTGACGTAAGTAGGAGTTCAGGATCACCTCTTGATCATTGCTAGCTTCACGACCGTTCCGTTTGCTCTCTTCTCACTCTTATTTGCGTATGTTAGCCACCATATATGCTTAGTCGCTGCTGCAACCTTACCACTTTACCCCTTCCTTTCCCGTTAAGCTTTGCTAGTCTTGATACCCATGGTAATGGGATTGCTGAGTCCTCGTGGCTCACAGATTACTACAACAACAGTTGCAGGTACAGGTTATGCGATGATCTTGACGCGAGAGCGATGTTTGCTTGTCTTGGAGTTCTTCTTGTGCTTCTTCTTTGATCACGGGATAGGTTCCAGGTCGGCAGCCTGGGCTAGCAGGGTGGATGTCGTTTGAGTTTCTGTTTGTGTTTCATCCGTAGTCGGATGATGCTCTTATGTATTGTGATGTTGTATTCGTGTGGCATTGTATGCCTCTTGTATGTATCCCCATCTATTATGTAATGTTAATGTAATGATATCCACCTTGCAAAAGCGTCTTCAAGATGTGCTTCTATCCTTGGTGGGACCTTCGAGTTCCTTTAGGATAGGGTCGCATCTTGGGTGTGACACCCATGAACTCTTGATACAGTGATACCTCTCGCCATCGTTGTTCATCCCTCGGTTCCCGTGTTGTTGCAACCGGAATGTCGACAAGTAAACCATGATGTGTGAAATCAATACTCCTAGCAACCTTGTTGCTTGGTAGTTAGTGGACAACAATTTCATTCTTAGTGTGTTGGTTATTAAATTTCCATCCTAAGATTGATCGTGCTACCTAGTCCTTATTTCTGGTGCACTCCTCGATCAATGAGTTAGGATTGTGTCAAATCCTCGCTCATTTGATCATATCGTCTTGCTCTAAAAGGCAAGATTGTTCTCGAGCTTAATAACATATTGGTAGTTCATGATTTTCCGAATATCTTCTCGGAAGTATTACCAGGTTGTCACCTCACCGTTATGTTGAGCTCGTGATCAAGTTGGTTTTCGAAACCACCCTTTCTCCAGAGTCTGTGTTGGATACCCCTGAGCTAGTTGGTTAAGCTAAACAACAACTTGGAGAGTTGGAAGATAAAAGCTTGTCTGCTTAGTTCATTTTATGGGATATCTTGTATGCGTGTTGAAGAAAGATGGTATCTTCATCGATTGGCCTTCGTGATCAGCTAATGGACCTATCATCTTAACAAATCTTTGATTTGAGTATGGGCTATCCTCAAATCAAATCAGAACCAACGATGTTCGCAATGTTGTCTTACTCGTGGTTGATTCCTCGAGCATACACCATTATATCCTTTGGTCTGACCAATGCTATCACCTTGTTCACATGATTGTGGAACCCCATTTATATGGACACCTGGATGAATTGTTATGGAGCCCATCGACAACATCCAAGTCCTCCCCATGATTTTGTTGGACATTAAGCTAGTATTGGAAACTTTTATAAACTTTATCTTCATGTAACGTTCATGAGGTATATGTTTGGATGAAAGAAGAGACTTCCTCTAATTCATGTGCACTTCATGTAAGTTGCCGCCTTGAGTTTGAGAAAGATTGTTTTTGTTTCCTCTGGGACCATCCCAAGCCAGTCATGCATGTGCGAAGTATGCTATGGTTGACAGGCTCGCTACCTCCATTCCACATGTATCTCCTAGTACACCAAGCCACTGGCTGATTTGTTCAAGGACAAGAAGTTCCTTCATAAGAGCTAATCATGAGTTATGTTAGGACTTCATTGTCCTCGATGATGGTTCCCAACCTAAACTCGGTAGTGTTTCATTATAAGACTGCTATGTGGTCATGCTTGTATAGGACAGCATGTTCACATGTGTTTAGCAGAACCAGCTCATGTTTTGAAGCTTGCTATCATAGTTCATTTCCCGAGAATCTCGCAACGCCATCTCGTCGATTTATGTTGCAAAACTTCATTTTTCTTTCTAGACTTGATGAGTCTGGAATATCCTGACACAAACCAGATCTGAATCTCAGGCAGATATGATGGTTGGAACTTTTCCAAGATCTATGATGTAGGTCCCGACAAGGTTGATGTTCTGGCTGACACACCTAGCCGGAAGATCTATTATTATAGTATCTTGATTAAGCAATTTGATCATTCTCTCCATGAGGATTTAATGCGACTTATTCTAGAAGTTGTTCCTTATGGATCCTTTGTCTTCCCGAAGTCCGACCTATACTTGATGGCCACGTTAATGCTTTATGTATGTGTCACATCCCTAGCTTCTGGTAATGCTCTAGGCTAGCTTCATCTGAGCATCATGTTTTAATTATTGAAACCTGAACTGAGGAATTTTGGAAGCCTCAAAAACTTAAATAAAAGAGGGGCAAAAACCCTAGAAATCTCATTCATTGCTCCAAAATGCTCTTCTTAAATGTTTGATAATTTTTGGTAAGGGTTCTGGTCCCAACCAAAATATTGAACATTTTTAAGGATTTATTTTTGGGACTTTGGATTTAATTCATTAGCTATTTGAATTTGAATTATATTCATATAATTAGAATATAATTTCAAATACCCCTGAAATATTTTATAAGCTTTTGGAAAAGTCCATCTAGCAATATAAAATATTCAGAGAAGTTTTTGGCATTGTTTGAATTATTTTAAATTCAAAACAGTGGCAAAATAAATTAAATAAAACAAAACAGAAGAAAAAAATAAAACAGAGCAGAAAGCCACTGGGCCACTTACCTGGCGCCACTTACCTGGCCCAGCTCCATCTGGCCGGCCCAGCCCACCTCCTCCCCCTTGTCCTCTTCCTCCTCTGCCAGGAGGACGAACAGAGGCGAGGCGTGGCGCGCACCCGAGAGGCCTCGGCCACCTCCTGCTTCCCCCTGGCCACCTCCTGCTTCCTCTCGTCGCCCTGGACCCCGTCCGCAACGCCACGCACCCCCCAGGCCTCTCACTCTCTCCCCGAGCTCCTCTCTTCCTCTGGCTCTCTCGCGCGCAGCCACCGAACACACCCGTCGCCGCCGACGAGCATCACCGCGGCCACCATCCACCCCGTGCCTCTCCGATGAGTTCAGAGGAGCCGCCATCGCCTTCTGCGTCTTCTACACCAACCCATTCGACCGCGGGAGCCCTGTAGCGTCTTCCCGGAGCTCGTCCCCAACCTTCGGCCGCCGGCGAACTTCCGAGGATTCGCGAGCTCCAGCCCCTCCCCGGCCTCGCCGTTGCCTCTACCGGATCCGTTGTGAGCTCCTCTTCCATTTCCCCTCCTCCCCGCGCTCGTTCCCGCATGCTAGCAGCCCTTTTCACCGGGGCCGTGAGCTCCTCACCGCCGGCGATGACGCAGACAAGGCCAGAGCCACCGGAGCTAGCTACCGAGCACGGCAACATGCTCCACACCTCACCAGGAACCTAACTCACACACCAGCTTCCCCTCCCGTGCCCCCTAACGCCAACCCCGACCTCGCCCGAACTCCGGCCACCGCCGCGAGCTTGCCTCCGGTGAGCTCGGGCCACCTTAGCCCCTGCCGTTTGCACAGATGGATGCGGGCGAGTCCCAGCTCCACGTAGACGCCCTCATCCGCCCGTTTGGCCGCCGGAGCAAGAAATCCGAAGGCCTCCGCCGTCTCGGCCTCGCCGGCGTCAAGCCGCCGGCAGGTTAGGCCCTGCTGACCAGGGGTTTGACCCCCCCCCCCTGGGTCGATGACAGGTGGGGCCAGCCCCCCCTGTTAATTAGTTTAGTTTATTTTAATTTAATTACCCCCCTGCTGACACTGACATGTGGGCCCTAGTGCCCTAATCTTTAATTAAACTAAACTAAACCCCCCCTGTTTAACCTGTGACGCTGACATATGGGTCCCACAGGTCAGTTTGACCTGGATGGCGCCCGTTGACCTGCTGACGTCACTATGAGGTCATGCTGACGCAATAATTCCTTTCTGGAATTAAAATAAATTAGGAAATGATTTATAATTTCAGATAATAACCAAAACTTCTAAAATTCATAGAAAATTAACCGTAACTCCAAATTAAATAAATTATATATGAAAAATTATCAGAAAAATTCAAGGAATCCATCTGTACCACTTTAATGCATGTTAGAACAACTTATAGCTGCTGTTTAGCACAAATCAATTAAAGGGGCATTTATTTAATCACATATGGAGTTTGAATTTGAATTTTATATTCAAACCAACTTCATTTAATCTGTTGCTAGTTGCATTAGCTCAAAACACATTCATATTGCCATGTCATGAGCATGCATCATATTGTGCATTGCATTGATTGTGTTCCTTTCTGTGATGCCGGTATTTGTCCCCTCTCGATAGACGCGATACCGATGATGTGATCGTTGACACTGATGAAGACTCAATGTTATCTTCAGAAGTGCCAGGCAAGCAAAACCCCCTTGTTCATTCCGATCAAATCCCACTCTCTCGCTCCTGCTCTCTTTTACTGCATTAGGACAACATCGATTCTTCTGTTACTTGCTGCGGTAGCTGAACCCCTTTATCCTCCGCATGACCTGTCATTCCACAGTAATTAGATGAAACCCACTAGCATGAGTAGGAGTTGTTTGAGCCCTGTTGTGCCTACTCATTCATGTTTGTTTGTCATGCCTGCTACTGCTTAGAGTTGAGTCAGGTCTGATTCATCGGGGATGAATCAGAGGCGTGTGAACATGTCCTACTGTGTGTGAGCTAAGTGTGTGAACACGATTTGGTAAAGGTAGCGGTGAGAGGCCATGTAGGAGTACATGGTGGGTTGTCTCATTGCAGCCGTCCTCAGGAACTGAGCTCTGTGTTTGTGATCCATGATTCAGCTACTACCACGCATTGGGCCCGAAACCAATGGACCCTCTCGGCTTCTTGATCACCCTTGTCCTCTGTCCAGGAGTTGCAAGTAGTTTCTGGTGTTTGTAGTATGCTGGAGGCCGTGCGCAGCGCTGACCGTAGGGGTGGGCTGTGATGCGGTAGGCACGTTGCACGGTGTACCGGGCGCCCGTTTGGTGTCTCGGGAACCCTGTTCACATCGTTTGGGGCTGTGAGCGAAACTCCGGCCGGATCTCCTCATGGATGGAACCCGAATAGGCGATAAACCTGGACTAGAGACTTGAGTGTTTAGGCAGGCCGTGGCCGACACCCACGTTGGGCTTCCGCTTGAAGGTTGCCGAGTACATGTCGTGTAAACGGCGGTAAGTGGTGAGAGCGTGTGTGAAGAAGTACACCCCTGCAGGGTTAACATCATCTATTCGAATAGCCGTGTCCGCGGAAAAGGACTTCTGGGTTGCTTATATCAGTTCAGAGACAAGTGAAAGTGGATACTCTAAAATACGCAAGATAAGCGTGAGTGTTATGGATGGCGTTCTCGTAGGGAGACGGGAGCGGATCCATAGTGGTGTATTGATATGGTGAATATGTGGACTCGTGTGCGCCACCTCAAAGAGTTACTTGCAGTCGTAGTTTAGGATAGCCACCGAGTCAAAGCTGGCTTGCTGCAGTTAAACCCCACCATCCCCTTTGTTGATAATGATGCATATGTAGTTAGTTCTGATGTAAGTCTTGCTGGGTACATTTGTACTCACGTTTGCCTATTTTATGTTTTGCAGAGAGACTTCGGTCTCACTAGTAGTTCCACGTGGACTTCGATGTTTAGCTTGTTACCTCAGCTACGATCTTGTGCCCTCGGCAGGATCTGATAAATAGTCAGGCTTCTCAGCCCTTTTCATTTATAGATGTCTGTACTCAGACATGATAGCTTCCGCTTGTGCTTTGACTTGTATGCTCTGATTGTTGGGTCATGAGACCCCTGTTTGTAATATCTCGCTCCTCGGAGCCTATTGAATAAATTACTTGAGTCGTAGAGTCATGTTGTGATGCCATGTTGTATTTGCACATATCGAGCATATTGTGTGTATGTTATTGAAATGCTTGGTATGTGTGGGATCTGACCATCTAGTTGTTTATCTTTAGTAGCCTCTCTTACGGGGAAATGTCTCCTAGTGTTTCCACCGAGCCATGGTAGCTTGCTACTGCTCCGGAACACTTAGGCTGGCCGGCATGTGTCCTTCTTCGTTCCTGTGTCTGTCCCTTCGGGGAAATGTCACGTGATGAATACCGGAGTCCTGTTAGCCCGCTACAGCCCGGTTCACCGGAGTCTTGCTAGCCCAGTGCTACAGCCTGGATTCACTCGCTGATGACCGACACGTTCGATGCTGGGTCATGGATGCCTGTCCCTGTAAGTCTGTGCCACTTTGGGTTTACGACTAGCCATGTCAGCCCAGGCTCCTTATCATATGGATGCTAGCGACACTGTCATATACGTGTGCCAAAAGGCGCAAACGGTCCCGGGCTAAGGTAAGGCGACACCCGTGGGAATACCGTGCGTGAGGCCGCAAAGTGATATGAGGTGTTACATGCTAGATCGATGTGGCATTGAGTCGGGGTCCTGACAGTATGACTATGGTATGTAGAACATCAAGGAGCACATTAGAAGCGGAGTGCTAAATGTGTCTCGGTCGATCATCCAGATTTTGTTCCCTTGGCCCAGTCATGGTGAAATTTGAGAAAGTGTTATCTTCCTTTGCATCTGCATCCCCCATCATTATTCATCATGGTAGTATGATGTGTTGCCAGGATCCTCGGCACAGATGTTGGTAAAACCTTGATGAATACGGAAATGCTCAAATTCTTGAGAGCACGCTCAGACACTAGGTTATATCCTCGGTATCAATTGGAATGTGCCTTCCTTTTTGCCGAGTTGTTCTATAACCGTAGTTTCCATCCAAACTGGGTATGACATTCTTTCGAATTCCTTCAAGCGATCAATTTTGAATTGCCTCAGGCTGGTATGAAGAGTTTCAATGATCTAGGTATCAAAAGTAATTCTTTTTGCCACTTAAGGGAATAATTCTACGAGTCACCTTCTCTAAGGTGCCCCATTATGGAATTATGGCAATTGTTTCATCGCTATCTTGAAACCATTCACCATCTCCTCAAGCGTGGAATTGTTGCCTACCAAATTGAACCCCCGTCATCTGTTCTTCCATCCCTCCTGAAGTGTGTTTGAACATCTCATCTCAAGAGGTGTTCTATGCCTCATTTCGTGAGTTGATCGTCAGTTGCAAAATCCTCGAGAAGATCGATTTTTCTAGAGTTTTCATTTCTTCTCATGGTCATGTTGATTGAAGTTCTCAAAGCAAGATGTCAAGACCAAGATGATGCAATGAATCAACATTTTCGAGAAGAGCAATTGGATCATGAAGATTGTGTTAGTTTGTGTCCCCTTTGTCCTCTTACCTCATGTCTTGAATCTTGGGACGAGATTCTTGTTTAGTGGGGGTGAGTTGTCACATCCCTAGCCTTGCTATGCACTTGGACTAGCTTGGTTGTTGCATCATGTCTAAATTTATTTGAAAGTTGAAAATGGAATTGCTCAAACCCTAGCACTAGATCAAATCAACTAGGTTCAAATAAAAACATTCTCAATGAACCCAAAATGCCCTTCAGAAAAGTTCATCATTTTTGGATTGGTTTAAAACCTCTGCCAAAAATGGTGCACATATTTCTAGGTCCATTTTGGATTCTCGAACTAATTCATAAAGTATTTGAATTTGGCACTTAAATGATATAAATAATTTAAATGCTCAAATAATTCTGAAACTAAATGAAGGCTGTTGGAAATATTCCAAAGAGAGCCCACAATTATTTTCAGGGTTTTTTAAAATGCCTAAGCATTTTAATTAAGTTAAAACAATTATAGAAAAATAGAAAATAGAAACTAAATTAGGAAAGAGAGAGAGAGAAAAGTACCTGGCCACTTACCTGGGACAGCCACCTGGCAGCCCACTGGCCGGCCCTGCATAGTGCTGGCCCGTGCCAGCCACCTGCTTCCTATCGCCAGGCAAGCAGAGAGGAGCGCGCCCGCGCACACCGATCTCGCCATGCAGCTCCCTGGCCGCCTGCCCCACTTCGACAGCATGGTGACGCCTTGAAGCCAATCCTTGGCGCCGCCCCGACCCCGCCGACACCCCATTCTCCCCCTGGCTCTCTCCCTCGTCCTCTCCCTCTATGGCCGACGCGCCCGTAAGTCGCCGCCGCCGTAGTCGACGACACCGCCTCTCCCTCGTCCCCTCATCGTGCCTGCGAGCTCCACCTCGACCACCTCTTCCTCCTCACCGAGCCACGCCTCGTTGGAAGACCTGCATCATCGTCCCCGACCTCGTCTTCAACCTTTGACCACCGACGAACTCACCGGGGATTTGCGAGCTCCAGTCTCTCCCCGGTCTCGCCGTTGCCTCTGCTGGATTCGACGTGAGCCCCTGCCCCTTTCCCCTCTCTCCCCGTGCTCCATTTTCTTCCCTAGCCGCCGTCCGCAACGATCCCGAGAGCTCATCGCCTCCGGCCATGTCGCCACCACGGCCACAGCTACAGTCGTTCGCGTTCGAGCGCATCAACACGCTCAGCACACTCCCAGGAGCCGAGCACACTCACCAGCCCCTCCTCCCGTGCACCGTAGCGCCGAACCCAACCCCGCCCAAACTCTGGCCGCCGCCCCGAGCTCGTTTCTGATGAGCTCCGGCCGCCCTAGCTGCTGCTGCTTGCAGCGCTGGATGCAGGTGAGCTCCAGCTCCCCATGGGCACTCTCCGCTACTCCTCCGGACACCGGAGGAGCGAGCCCGAGACCCTCCGCCGCGTTTTGAGGTTGCCGCCGGCCATTCTCCGGCGAAGCTGATGTGGCACGTCATTAGCGGCTAATCACCCGCTAATACCGCCACTAACACCCTCGCTCACTTATAGACGGGCCCCACAGCCCTTAATTAACCTGGATTAGTTTCTGACTAGGATTAGATTAACTCCAGTGGGCCGAGGCTGTCAGGTTTGACTTGCCCAGTCAGCTTTGACCTGGCCCCACTAGTAAGCCTCTATTCCTGCCTTGTTACACTGACATGCGGGACCCACGCATCAGGTTTGACCTGGGGTAGCCATGTTGACCTGCTGAAGCAAGCATGACGTAGTGCTGATGCAGTAAATCCTTTTCTGGATTTATTCAAAGTCGAAATAATTAATAAAATTCCAGAAAATGCCCAAAACTTATAAAATTCATAGAAATTCAACCGTAGCTCCAAATGAAATAATTTCTATATGAAAAGTGATTAGAAAAATCCAATCTATCCATATGTACCATTTTAATGCATGTTTGAGTAAGTTAACCTCACTATTTAGGATGAAACATGATTAGGACAAATTTGATAATAGTTTTGGAGTTAGAATTTGATGTAGCTTTCAATTCCACTTCAATCAAAAAGACTTGCTGTTGTATTAGCTCAAACCACAGCATATTGCGATGCCATGATCAGGCATCATATTGTGCATTGCATTGATTGTGTTCTTCCTTGTTTGCCGGCGTTTGTCCCCTCTCGATAGACGTGGTTCCGGCGATGAGTTCGATGACACCGATGAAGAACTATACTATCTTCAGAAGTGCCAGGCAAGCAAAACCCCCTTCTTCATCCCGATACAATCCCACTCTCTCGCTCCTGCTCTCTTTTACTTCATTAGGACAACAACAATTCAACTGTTACATGCTGCGGTAGTTGAACCCCTTTCCTCTGCATGACCTGTCATTTCCATAGTAAATAGATGAAACCCACTAGCATGAGTAGGAGTTGTTTGAGCCCTGATGTGCCTACTCATTCATGCTTGTTTTGCATGCCTGCTACTGCTTAGAGTTGAGTCAGGTCTGATTCATCGGGGATGAATTGGAATGGTGATGAACATGTCCTACTATGTGTGAGCTAAGTGTGTGAACACGATTTGGTAAAGGTAGCGGTGAGAGGCCATGTAGGAGTACATAGTGGGTTGTCTCATTGAAACCGTCCTCAGGAACTGAGTTTTGTGTTTGTGATCCATGAACAGTTACTACCACACATTGGGCTCCATGCACTCCAAGCTCTCTCGACTTATTAATCAACTTGATCTCTGTCCAGGAGTTGCAACTAGTTTCTGGTGTTTGTAGGTAGTGTTAGTAGTCTACCAAGTGGCACCCAGTACAGGTGGGCTTGGGACAGACTAGGCACCATGGCACGGTGTACCAAGCGTAGATCCACCCATCGAGGTGGGCTTGGGAACCCTGCACACATTGTTTGGGGCCGTGAGCCACACCCCGGCCGGATCTCCATGCGGATGGAACCCGAATAGGCGATAAACCTGGACTAGAGACTTGTGTGGTTAGTCAGGTACATGGTGGTAAGTGGCGAGAGCGTGTGTGAAGAAGTACACCCCTGCAGGGTTAACACCATCTATTCGAATAGCCGTGTCCGCAGTAAAGGACCTCTGGGTTGCCTATATAGTTCATAGACAAGTGAAAGTGGGTACTCTAAAATGTGCAAGATAAGCGTGAGTGCTACGGATGGCGTTCTCGTAGGGACACGGGAGCGGATCCATAGTGGTGTATTGATATGGTGAATATGTGGACTCATGTGCGCCACCTCAAAAGAGTTACTTGCAGTCGTAGTTCAGGATAGCCACCGAGTCAAAGCCGGCTTGCTGCAGTTAAACTCCACCACCCCCTTTGTTGACACTGATGCATATGTAGCTAGTTCTTATGTAAGTCTTGTTGGGTACATTAGTACTCACGTTTGCCTATTTTATGTTTTTGCACAGAGCTTCAGTCTCACTAGTAGTTCCGCGTGGACTTCAACGTTTAGCTTGTTACCTCTGCTACGATCTTGTGCCCTCGGTAGGATCTGGTAGATAGTCAGGCTTCTCAGCCTTTTTCATTTGTAGATGTCTGTACTCAGACATGCTAAGCTTCCGCATGTGTTTTCACGTGTATGCTCTGATTGTTGGGTCATGCGACCCATGTTTGTATATCTCGCTCTTCGGAGCCTATTGAATAAAATACTTGTGTTGTAGAGTTATGTTGTGATGCCATGTTGTATTTGCACATATCGAGCATATTGTGTGTATGATATTGAAATGCTTGGTATGTGTGGGATCTCACTATCTAGTTGTTTATCCTTGGTAGCCTCTCTGACCGGGAAATGTCTCCTAGTGCTTCCACTGAGCCATGGTATATTGCTACTGCTCCAGAACACTTAGGCTGGCCGGCATGTGTCCTTCTTCGTTCATGTGTCTGTCCCTTCGGGGAAATGTCACACACGGTGTCTACTGGAGTCCTGTTAGCCTGCTACAACCCGGATTACCGGAGTCCTGCTAGCCCAGCTGCTATAGCCCAGACTCACTCACTGATGACCGACACGTTCGTTGTTGGGTCATGTATGCATGTCCCTGTAAGTTAGCTCCACTTTGGGTTCACGACTAGCCATGTCAGCCCGGGTTCTTTGTCATATGGATGCTAGCGACACTATTATATACGTGAGCCAAAAGGCGCAAACGGTCCCGGGTCTGGTAAGGCGACACCCATGGGAATACCGTGTGTGAGGCCGCAAAGTGATATGAGGTGTTACATGCTAGACCGGTGTGGCATAGGATCGAGGTCCTGACACTTATTCTCCTGGTTTTCCCGGTGTGGCATCACTACAAAAAATATACACTTCCGTGATGATACGTGTTTGTCACAGTAGGTCACATTTTCTGTCATGCATGTACATCCATGACGATTTTATGACAGAATCAAGATAGTCATAAATGTGATGTCGTAGAAGTGTTCCATGACATTACCAACATTATCATCACGAAAGTGTCCACTTCCATGACGATAAACCGCGCGTCATGGAAGTGCTTTCATCAAGGGTGACTGTGTCACGCCCAATATGCGATACTATCCTAAAGAGACTCGAAGGTCCCACCAAGGATAGAACCGCATATTGAAACGCTTTTGCAAGGTGGATATCATTACATCAACATTACATAATAGATGGGGATACATACAAGAGGCATACAATGCCACATGAATACAACATCACAATACATAAAAGCATCATCCAACTACGGATGAAACACAAACAGAAACTCAAACGACATCCACCCTGCTAGCCCAGGCTGCCGACCTGGAACCTATCCCTGATCGAAGAAGCAGAAGGAGAACTCAACGCAAGCAAGCATCGCTCTCGCGTCATGATCATCGCAAAACCTGTACCTGCAACTGTTGTTGTAGTAATCTGTGAGCCACGAAGACTCAGCAATCCCATTACCATGGGTATCAAGACTAGCAAAGCTTAAAGGGAAAGGAAGGGGTAAAGTGGTGAGGCTGCAGCAGCGACTAAGAATATATGGTGGCTAACATACGCAAATAAGAGCGAGAAGAGAGCAAGCAGAACGGACGTGAAGCTAGCAATGATCAAGAAGTGATCCTGAACTCCTACTTACGTCAAACATAACCCAGAAACCGTGTTCACTTCCCGGACTCCGCCGAAAAGAGACCATCACGGCTACACACGCGGTTGATGCGTTTTAATTCGGATCTAGTGTCAAGTTATCTACAACCGGACATTAACAAATTCCCATCTGCCTATAACCGCAGGCATGACTTTCGAAAGATTATACCCTGCAGGGGTGTCCCAACTTAGCCCATGACAAGCTCTCGCGATCAACAAAGGAATAGACCTTCTCCCAAGAAGACCCGATCAGACTCGGAATGCCGGTTTACAAGACATTTCGACAATGGTAAAACAAGACCAGCAAAGCCGCCCGATGCGCCGACAATCCCGATAGGAGCTGCACATATCTCGTTCTCAGGGCAACACCGGATAAGTCAAGCTACGAGTAAAACCAGCCCTCGAGTTGCCCCGAGGTGGCCCCGCAGGCTGCACAGTTCGGACCAACACTTAGACAAGCACTGGCCCGATGGGGCTAAAATAAAGATGACCCTTGGGTTGGCCGACCCAAGGGAAAGGTAGGTGGTGGTGAGATCAGACTCGGAATCCCGGTTTACAAGACATTTCGACAATGGTAAAACAAGACCAGCAAAGCCGCCCGATGCGCCGACAATCCCGATAGGAGCTGCACATATCTCGTTCTCAGGGTAACACCGAATAGGTCAAGCTACGAGTAAAACCAGCCCTCGAGTTGCCCCGAGGTGGCCCCGCAGGCTGCTCAGTTCGGACCAACACTTAGACAAGCACTGGCCCGGGGGGGCTAAAATAAAGATGACCCTTGGGTTGGCCGACCCAAGGGAAAGGTAGGTGGTGGTGAGGCAAATGGTAAAACCAAGGTTGGGCCTTGCTGGAGGAGTTTTATTCAAAGCGAACTGTCAAGGGGGTCCCATAAATCACCCGACCGCGTAAGGAACGCAAAATCCGGGAACATAACACCGATATGACGGAAACTAGGACGGCAAGAGTGGAACAAAACACTAGGCAAAAGGCCAAGTCTTCCGCCCTTTACCAAGTATATAGATGCATTAATAATATAAGAGATATTGTGATATCCCAATCAAAATCCTGTCCACCATGGAGAAATCTTCAACTTCTCCTGCAACTAGCAACGCTATAAGAGGGGCTGAGCAAAAGCGGTAACATAGCCAAACAATGGTTTGCATAGGAAAGGTGTCAAAGGTTAGAGGTTCATGGAAATTTGGGATGGCTTGATAAACAGGTGATAGGTAGCACATCATAGTGATAGAACAAAGCAACTAGCATAGCAATGATAGTAGTGAGATCCAGGGTAGCGGTCATCTTGCCTGAAATCCCGCAAGGAAGAAGAATGAGTCCATAAAGAATACGAACGGATGAAGCCGAACCAAGCGTAGACGAACGAATCTCACGATCGCAACGAAACAGGAACTATCGAAAAGAAGCACACAACATAGTAAACACACCACACATGAACAAGGCATGATGCACAACAAGCATGATGCATGACACGGCTACATGAAGCTACTCATGTCAAGAGATGATGCAAACAAGAGCAACACATCAAGGCAAGTTTAAATGAGGCCGGGAACAATATATAACAATTTTGGTAAGTCCTCATATGCAAATTTCGAAGTTGGTCCAGATCTGAATAAACCTTATGTTCAAGTTGTTAAACAGCAAGTTAAGATGCACCAAGATGATCTACACGAGATTCTAGTCAAGTTACATATAAAGTTCATTTAGTTCGGAGCTACGGCCTAGAAGATATGAGCAAAACGAGTTAAACATGGCATTGATGCAAAATGCACCCAAACATCAAGCAAACACCTCAAAACAAGGATGCAACATGATAATATGGAACTACATGCAATTCTAAGCAAGTTTCATATAGAGCCCACTCAAAACGGAGCAACGGTTCAACACACACTCTATACAAGTTATAGCAACAATCTGTCCAAAACAGCAACTAGGCATATTGCAAGCATCAAAACAACAAGCTACATCATCTCAACATGAAAACAAAATACATGGACATGAAGTACATGTAAAGCATAACAAAACATGAACACTGAGCTATCTCCAGAGATCACTAGAACATGCTCAAACACACATGGTAAGATGCAAGTTATACCAATTTCAGACTTTGCAGAAAATAACACCACGATGCAATGTTTAGAGCTATCAAACAACATGTTACAGGAACTTATAATGGCAAACAAAGGCATGGCATGATTCTACTCAAAGCATAGATCAAAAGTCCCTTACTCACCATAAGCCAAAAAGGATCAGAAAATATGATGGCACCCATGTAAACATGGCAAGTTATATTACAGATTCAAACATGGCAGAAACAGAATTATGAAGGCATGTAAATGAGCTTGTGCAACTCACTACAGAGCATTACATGGCATGGAAAGGCAACCAACAGTAAGAAAACATGTTTGTGAAGCTAAGAATGGCAATAGAAAGTTCATAGGGTGCATGGATCACTAGCAAAACACATGGGAACAAGTGAACTTAATGTTAACAGGCTGACAACAACATTATGAAGCAACTTTAGAGCAAGATATGAACAAGCTACAGCAAGCTATAAATGCAACCAGGGGCATGAATGGATAGAGCAGGACATGTAGAACAAAACATATTTAGTGATCATCTCCAGATTATGCATAGAATGATTAGTAGCAGCATGTTTATATAGCATCACGAAATAACAGATTCAGCCTAGCAAAACAGCAACATCATGTACCCTACTTAACAAGCTCGATTCACTCACCACAAGTCATTGCATGACAATATAAACATAGCATTATCAAGAAGACATGTTTGTGAAACAAACCAAGTCAAGAACAAGTTCATAGCATGCAAGGATCAACTACAACAACCTTGGCCAAATTGAATAACATGTAAACAATCTGCCAGGAAACATTTTGAAGCAAAAGTAGAACGCGAAAATGACATGCTAGACTACTCCATAATTGCAACAAAGGGCATGAATGGATAGAGCATAACCATATGTTCAAAACACCCTTACTAAAGTATCTCAAAATATGCATGGATCTCTCTGCAGCAACAAGTTTGCATGGCATCAAAATTACAGCAGAACAGGGACTAAAATCAGCAACATCACGATGCCTAGTTTGCATGCTTGTGCTAGTCACCACATTCACCACAAAAATACATGGTAAGCACCACTTTAAAGAAGACATGGCATATATCAAAACACATGTAGACATCAACCTCATAGGATGCACACATCAATCATGGCAAAAATGACAAAAGAGCTCGTTCTGTTAACAGACAGCAGAAAACATTATGAAGCACTCTTACAACGATGATTCAGGCATCTAGATGACCTCAAATGAATATGATGCAATGGAATGAAATGATATACTCGTTGAGATGAAAAATTTGACATATTACACGCACGAAACGGAGCTACATGCACAGAGATACAACAGGTCAAACATGGCATGAAAATTACTGCAGATTTGGGGACTTTGTGGAATTATCACCTCCGAAAAGTCAACCCGGGACGGAGCAGATCGGGACGTGGCGCCGTGTTTGGTTGGGTGGCCTGGTGGATCTGGTCCACCTCCAGATCCGGCGAGGGCGGCGGCTCCGACGAGCTCCTCCGGCGAGGTGGCGCGCCGGCCGAAGCGGAGGAGGACGGCGAGGGACGGCGAGGTCCGGCTGCGGAGGACGCCAGCATGGGGCGGCGCGCGAGCTCCGGCGAGGCGCGGAGGAAGAGGCGGCGGGCGAGGGGCAGCGCGGCCGGTGGCGGAAGGCCATGGCCGGCGGCTCCGGCTTGCTCCGGTCAGGGCGGCCACGGGCGACCGCGGGCGGCGCGCGTGGGCCGGGAGGAGATGGCAGCGGCGGGGGCCAGGCTCCGGGCGGCGGCGGAGCGGGGCGCGCCGGCCTGAGGGCGCGGCCGCGGCGGCGCGCGGGCGGCGGAGCGCCACATATTTATAGGTAGAGGGAGCTAGGAGTGTCCAAGTGAGGAGCGGTTTTCGGCCACGCGATCGTGATCGAACGAGCGAGAGCATGGAGGGGAGTTAGATGGGTTTTGGGCCACTTTGGAAGGGGTGTTGGGCTGCAAAGAGAGAGGGGCTTTACGGTTACCCGGTTAACCGTTGGAGTATCAAACGACCTCCAAATGGCACGAAACTTGACAGGCGGTCTACCGGTGCTATACCAAGGCCGCTTGGCAAACCTCGGGCCATTCCAAGAAAGTTTAGCACCCGCTCACAACAGGAGAGAAAAGGGGAACGCCGGAGAGCATAGGAGCGCCGGATTGCAAAACGAACAACGGGGAAAATGCTCGGATGCATGAGACGAACATGTATGCAAAATGAAATGCACATGATGACATGACAAAATGCAACACGCAAGCAAATGACATGGCAACGACGGCGAATAACTGGCAGACACCTGGCGCATCGAATCCAGGGCATTACAGACTGACACGTGGCATCCACCTTAACGGGTCGCTGTTAAGCTATCGGGTCCGGTTTTGGATCCGATAACCCGCTAACAGCCACGACCAGTGCGGATTTTCCACATGTAAATTTCTCATTGGCCAGAGGAACCACGTGCTGGCTCACCGTTGGGACAGATATCATCCACTCATTGGACAGAAGGCGCCTATGATACGTCGACACGGGGCACGGCCCAAAAGAGGCCCATTCTGGTGAAAAGCCCGGCCCATTTGACTTGGTCAAAAGGTAGCGGACCGGCCCACAAAAAGCATGTTAGTGGCCTGTTCGCATAAAGCCTATTTACAGCCCGCTAACTCACGGCCCGTTACGGCCTACCAAAATTTGGCCCAGTAGCGTCATCTAGGCCGTCCAATATGATTCTAGCCCATTGTAACTTCCGGCCCATGTATGGTCCATGACGTCTTTGGGCCCATAGGTGGCCCTTTGTAACTCTAGGACCATTAAAGGCCCGAGATGAAACTGACCCATTATGAAGAGTGTATCACTTTAGACCCATTAATGGCCTATTATTCCGTCGGCTGTTTCCAGTCGCACTTAACTTTCGACCTTCTAAGGGCCCATTTATTCTCGGGCTCATTTCCAGAATTTGATTACTCGGCCCGTTACTGGCCTATTCCGTTTGTGGGCCAAATTCAGCATGTGGTTACAGTCGGCCTGTTTTTGGCCCTTTAACCCGTTGGGTTGTTTTCATAGCGTCATCAAATACAGCCTATTAACGGCCCGTTATGGTCGGGCCATAAAACATACGATTTCCACTTTAGCCCGTTTACGGCCCATTTTGCGGACCATTATTGGTCCACGAATAGTATGGCCCATGTTTGGTGAAACGATTATACGGCCCGTAGAAGGCCGATGGATCCTACGGCCCATAGAAGGCCCATGGATCCTATGGCCCATTGATACGTCTCCAACGTATCTATAATTTTTTATTGTTCCATGCTATTATATTACCCATTTTGGATGTTTATGGGCTTTACTCTACACTTTTATATCATTTTTGGGACTAACCTTGATGCGGAGCATCCTTCCATCATCCCCATGGATGCATCTACATCTCCTTCAACACCACGTGGACCCATGACTCGAGCCCGCTCTAAGGCTATCGAAGATAAGGTGAACTCGCTCCTGTCCGAAATCCCTCTTTCTACTCAAGACACATGGCTACTACCTCAGACGGAAACTCTGTGTGTGATCAGGTACAAGAAGAAGCGACAGGCGTCAACTCTCTGCTCAGCCCGGAACCTGCACGGAACTTCTGGCCCCCGAAACTTCCGGCCTGCCCGGAACTTCCGGCCTCCTTCGACATCGACCACCTCGGGCGTGCCAGCTTTCTGCTTGGCCCGGAACCTACCCGGAACCTGGGCGGGAACTTCCGGCCCCAGGAACCTTCGGCCCTGCCCGGAACTTCCGGCCCCCGGAAGCCAGCCCTGCCTCACCTGTGCCAACTTTCGGCTTAGGCCGGACCCTGCCCGGAACCTCCGGTGCCCGGAACTTCCGGCCCTGCTTGCGCGCAGCCACTTGGGCCGAGGCCCGTGTACCCTTTCGCCCCGTAGACTATATATACTCCTTCATCCCGTACGTTTTAGGGTTAGCATTGGATTAGCTCATATTTGTGTGAGAGCCTTTGCTCATCCACTTGGATACTTCTCCTCGGAGTTCGGGACCTCTTCGGAGAAGATCCCCCAAGCGGATTCAAGACCCCTTTCTAGGGAAGACCATCAAGACCTCCGTTAGGAGAAGAACTGTCCTTTGTATCCTTACCTTTGTTGATTGTGGATCATATGTATCTCTTTGTGTTCGGTGATCTAGCACTCGTGTGATTGATTCTCTGTTGGTTTCGTGATTCTCTCTCGTTCTCCCCGTGATTTCCCCTTTGTGCTTCCGTGTGTTCTTCGTGAATCTCTGTAGGACCCTCTCCAAACGTGAAAGATCGTCCACATAGGGTTTTTCCCTACATCATATGGTATCATGAGCCACGTTGATCACGTTTTTGGAGCCCCTACCCCTCTTTTTCTAGCTTGATTTTGTTGTTTTCGTCCTAAATCCGAAAATCCCCACCAAAAATAGCCCCAATTTTTTTTTGTGATTAGTTGGTGAGTTGAGATTTTGTTGGATTTGATCCATGGATTTGCTTTGTTTCGAGTGGATCTAGCTTCCCTGCCCTTCCTTCCTTCTAATTTCTTCTTTTTCCCCTCGGATTTGGGTTTTTCCCCAAGTTTTTCCGCCCAAATCCGCGATCTCGAAGTCTCTGTTCTTGGAAGATTCCCGGCCCCCGGAACTTCCGGCCACCGGACCTTCCGGTCATCCCCGGAACTTCTGGCCCCCGGACGTTCCGGCCATCCCCGGACCTTCTGGACCCCGAAACTTCCGTCTTGCCCGGAACTTCCGACCTAGACAGAACCGTTGCACTCCTTCGACACTTTCGCTACTTCGGAAACTTCGATCACGGTGCAGCGGCAACTTCGCCAACGTACTGAAGACCGTGCACTGCGTCCCCATCGACTTCCGCATCCGTTTCAACCTTCAACCAAAGCAAGGACGGTAACTTCGACGACATCTTTGTCATACCTCGCAATTGCATTGATAACCCACATTGCCTCATTTCGCGTAGCTTACCCATCGAGACTAGCCATTGAGTATTGCAGGCAACGTAACTTGTGCACATTAGGGATCATACTCCATAAGCATACATACCATACCATAGTGGTGCATATCTTGGGATCCACTTGTGTGTCACAAAGTTGTCATAGAATACACAATTGCTATCTTGGTTCATAAAGTTTTGCATAAGAAAAGAGCTCAAAGAGTGAAAGAGCCACCCAAGCTTTTAAGCAAAAGAGGAAAGATAAGCAAAGAGCTTATGAACAAGAACCATAGCATCATACTACATTAAGATTGTCATATTGGATCATTGCACCGAAATACCATACATATAGCATACTTGGGATAGAGATAGTTGCAATTTTGCCTAGTAGTTTGTGCACAAGTTTGCGTATCCGCCTATTGTGCAATCGTGCTAGCGTCTCTCTAGTATTGTGCAACAAGAGCATTTTCGTGGTTTCCACATTTTGGCTCACTTTTGGATTGCACAATCCCACTTATCTATTTGCGTGTGTGTTTCCGTGTACCCATACTTGCTTGGTCTACTTGTTGCATTTGCAAATTTGTGAACCTTTTCCAACATTATTCAAGCTCACTTACTATTGCATCAAATTTTGTGCCACCATCCTAACCAAGCTCCACCATAAGCTTTTACTTGTGTAGGTGTGAGAACCGACAAGAATTGGTACCAACAGTGCTATTTCATTGTCCGCATTTGAGTGAACTTGATCCATCTTCAACATCGGTCAAGGTACATTTGGTACACGTTCTTTTCCTTCTACCACTTACATTCTGCTTGGTATGATGGATAGGCCAAGTTCTTCTACAAATCCACCTCTCATCGAGCACGGCGACGACATCTCATCATTCGTCACAAAGAGCCACCTCTTTGGTGCTCAAAGGGCGTTACACCAAGAGCAACAAGCTATGAGCGACCGCATCGACAACCTCGCCACCGACTTGCGACTCTCCGAGCAACGTACAAGAGACTACTTCGACGACAAGTTTGACTCTCACAAGCAAGAAAATGATGCAAGAATGGACGAGATCCGCGCCTTGATGAGGAACCGGCATCATTCCACTTCTTCCTCCTCAAGACGGAGCCGCTCGAGTCGACACTCCGATGACACCTTCTCTGGCTCAAGTACACCGTCATCGACCATTCTTCGACGAGCCGCGCGTCAAGACCGTCATGCATCTCGCAACCCGCTACATGACAAGCATTCACAAGAGCAAGATGATGAGCAAGTCTCTCGTCCTCAATCAAACCAAGTGGCTTTTGCTCAAGCTCAAGAACGGCAACGACTACGGCGCCAAGAAGAAGAACGAGCGCGTCTACACCAAGAAGAACAAGACGCCGAGGCTCAACGTCTTCAACAACAACAACGAGAAGCACACGCTCTTGAGGCGCAATGTGCCCTTCAAGAATCAAGTCGAGACATCGCCAACCGCAATCACAAACGGCGCAATCAAGAGGAAGCTCTTCGAGAAGAAATCCAAGAGAGGAACTACCAACCGCGGGTGCAATGTCAAGCTCCACAAGCCCCTCCACAAGCTCGTCAAGCTCCTGTTCAACCTCAAGTTCAACAAGAGCAAGTTGATCATGGACTTCCTCCGTGCCAAGAGCAACATGAGGATGACTATCCTCCATGTCAAGGACGTCATCATCACCATCACCAACAACACAATGAAGAGCAACGCTATGGCAAGCTCAAGTTCACAATGCCCAAGTTCAATGGAAGCAATGATCCGGAAGAGTACCTCTCATGGGCATTGAAGGTCGACAAAATCTTTCGTTTGCACAACTTTGAGGAAGAGAGGAAGATCGCTATGGCATCACTTGAGTTCCAAGACTATGTGCTCATATGGTGGGAACAAGTCCTTGAACGCCGCGAAGCAAGAGGTGAACCTCCAATCACCACTTGGGCTCAAATGAAGGATGTCATGCGGGCACGCTTTGTACCAACCTACTACAACCGCGATCTCTTCAAGAAGCTACAACTCCTCAAGCAAGGAACAAAGAGTGTTGAAGAATACTATAAGGAAATGGAGATAGCCATGATTCGAGCCAATGTCAAGGAAGATGATGAGCAAACAATGGCACGTTTCTTGAATGGACTCAATCATCCCATCAAGAAGATTGCCGACTTCCAACCCTATTCCAACCTCATTGATCTCGTGCATCAAGCAACCAAGGCGGAACGTCAAGTGGAATATTACTTGAAGTACGCCAAGTACTCATCCAAGACCTACGGTTTCTCCAACAACCAAGCTTCAACGACTCCTTCAACATCTACATCAACCAAACCTTCTCCAAGCAACGACGACAAATCAAGTTACAAGAAAACTTCGGCAAGTTCAAGTCGTCTTCCTCCTAAGACAAGCAACTTCAAACCGCGTGCTTCATCATCTACTCCAACCGATGAGACCGTCAAAACAAGCTCCTTCAAGTGTTTCACTTGCGGCGGCCGAGGCCACAAGTCCTACCAATGCACGAACAAGCGCACCATGATCCTCAACGACGACGTCACATATGACTCAATGAGTGAAGATGAGATGGAAGCTATTGAGCAAGTGGCCATGCACCGGCGCGTGAACGAGGATGAAGATGATCAAGTCTTTTGTGATGAGGATTCGAGCCCCGCTCTCGTTGTCTCCAACGTCTTGACACTTCAACATCAACAAGAAGAAGACCAACAATGCCACATCTTCCACACTAAGGCCGGCATCAATGGAAGGTCCGTCAAGGTCATCATCGATGGAGGTAGTTGCCACAACTTGGCAAGTGAAGAACTATGTTCAAAACTTCAATTGGTCAAGAAGAAGCACCCGCACCCCTACAAGGTTCAATGGCTAAGTGACTCTGGCACTATACGAGTCGAGCATACGGTCCAAGTCTCCTTCAAAATCGGTGCATATGAGGACACTTTGGAGTGTGACGTGGTCCCAATGACCGTTTGCCACCTCCTTCTTGGTCGACCATGGCAATTCGACCGTGGTGTCATCCACAATGGGCGAACCAATCACTATAGCTTCAAGATGAAAGGGAAGGAGTATGTGCTACGACCTATGTCTCCTAGTCAAGTGATAGCCGACAAGCAAACCACCCACCATGGAGAGAAAAGTGAGAAAGTGACCCACCCAAAAGTGAGTGAGAGCCACAAGCCAAATATGAGCGCCTCTTCGCCTAGAGAGGAAAACCTCATCCTATTTGCCACCAAAAGTGAGATAAGAGAAGTGTGTGAGAACCCATCGAGTGTGATGCACTTCGTCCTTGTGTGCAAAGATGGAGAGCCAACAACTAGCACCTCTTACGAGTTACCTTTAGTGTTTCAATCTCTTTTGCAGGAATTCAAAGATGTCTTCCCCGATGAGCTACCTCCGGGTCTACCTCCACTACGAGGCATTGAGCATCGAATCGACCTCATTCCCGGAGCGCCACTTCCAAACAAAGCACCATACCGTGTCAATCCTGAAGAAACCAAGGAGATTCAACGACAAGTACAACAACTCATCGACAACGGTCAGGTACGTGAAAGCTTAAGCCCATGTGCCGTTCCTGTTATACTAGTACCTAAACCCGATGGCAGTTTTCGCTTGTGTTCCGATTGTAGACCCATAAACGCCATCACCGTTCGTTATAGGAACCCCATGCCTTGCTTAGATGATATGCTTGATGAACTTAGTGGAGCCAACTTTTTCTCAAAAATAGATCTTAAAAGTGGCTATTATCAAATCCGCATTCGAGAAGGTGATGAATGGAAAACCACTTTCAAAACCAAATTTGGCTTATATGAGTGGTTAGTGATGCCTATGGGTTTGTCGGAAGCACCTGGAACTTTCGTGCGTCTTATGCATCATGTGCTTAGACCTTACATTGGAGTCTTCGTTGTGGTTTACTTTGATGATATCCTTGTGTTTAGCAAAACCATGAAAGAGCATATTAATCATTTTAAATCTGTGTTGCAAACTCTCCGCAAGGAACGCCTTTATGCGAACTTGAAAAAATGCACTTTTGGCGTTAACAAAGTGGTTTTCTTGGGTTTTGTTGTCTCTTCCAAGGGTGTCCATGTTGATGAAACTAAGATTCAAGCGATTAAAACTTGGCCCCAACCCACCAATTTGCAATAAGTGAGAAGTTTTCTTGGTCTTGCAGGATTTTACCGCCGCTTTGTGAAAAACTTTAGCACAATTGCCGCTCCTTTACATGCTTTGAGTAAGAAGAATGCTCCTTTTGTTTGGGGATCTTTGCAATCCACCGCTTTTGATGAGCTCAAGTCTTTGCTTACTCATGCTCCGATTCTTGCTTTGCCCAACTTTGACAAAACTTTTGAGGTTCATTGTGATGCAAGTGGTACCGGAATTGGCGGAGTTTTGATGCAAGAAAAACGAGCCATTGCTTATTTTAGTGAAAAACTCTCCGGTGCTCAACTTAATTATCCCATCTATGACAAAGAATTGTATGCTTTAGTGCGTGTGCTACATGTTTGGGAACATTACCTTAGACCTCATGAGTTTGTCATCCATACCGATCATAAAACACTTAAGTACCTAAAAGGTCAAACTAAGTTGAACAAGCGTCATGCCAAATGGAGTGAATTTATTGAATCTTTTCCCTATGTGATCAAGTACATTAAGGGTAAGGAAAATGTAGTTGCCGATGCACTTTCACGCATATGCATGCTTGTCACTAAACTTGAGTTGAATGTTATTGGTTTTGAGCATATAAAAGACTTGTATGAGCATGATCCTTCTTTTGCTACTCCTTACGCTAAGTGTTTGACACACACGTCTTGGGAATGGTACTACATAAAGGATGATTATCTTATGAGAGCTAACAAACTTTGCATTCCCGAGTCTTCTCTTCGTTTGCTCCTATTGCAAGAGGCTCATGGAGGCAGACTTATGGGACACTTTGGACGCGACAAGACTTTCGCCACGCTCTCCAAGAACTACTTTTGGCCCAAGATGTTTCGTGATGTCTCACGCTTCACCAACCGTTGCTCCACATGTCGCAAAGCTAAGTTTAAAGCTCAATCCTATGGTCTTTACATGCCCCTTCCCATTCCTTACCAACCTTGGGAAGACATTAGCATGGATTTCGTACTTGGTTTGCCTAGAACTCAAAATGGCAAGGATTCCGTCTTTGTTGTTGTGGACAGATTTTCTAAGATGGCACATTTCATTCCTTGGAACAAGATAGACGATGCTTCACATATTGCAAATCTTTTTTGTAGGGAAATCTTGCGACTTCATGGATTGCCAAAGACGATCGTCTCCGACCGTGACGTCAAGTTCTTGAGTTACTTTTGGAAGACGCTATGCGCCAAGCTCGGAATCAAGCTCTTGTTCTCATCTGCATACCATCCTCAAACCGACGGCCAAATGGAGGTGATGAACCGGACACTATCCACTCTACTTCATGTGTTGATCAAGAAGAACATCAAGGAGTGGGAGGCGTGTCTACCCATCGCCGAGTACGCCTACAACCATGCAAGACATTCGACTACCAGCAAGTCCCCCTTTGAGGTCGTCTACGGCTTCAACCCGTTGTCACCATTGGACATTCTACCTCTTCCTCTACAAGAGCGCACCAACATGGATGCGAGTGCACGGGCAAGCTACATCAAGAAGATGCATGAGGATACAAGACACACCATCGAGCGCCAAGTACAACGACTAGCGACCAAGCTCAACGTCAACAAGCAACCCATGGTCTTCAACATTGGTGATCTTGTGTGGCTACACCTTCGCAAGGACCGCTTCCCCAACGAACGCAAGTCCAAGCTTCTCCCTCGAGCCGATGGACCCTTCAAGGTGCTAGCACGCTACAACGACAACGCCTACAAGATTGAACTCCCACGGGACAAGTACACCGTGAGCGACATCTTCAACGTCAAAGACCTCTCGCCTTTCCATGGTGATGAAGATTTTGATCCGAGGTCAGATCTTTCCCAAGGGAGGGGAGATGATGCGGAGCATCCTTCCATCATCCCCATGGATGCATCTACATCTCCTTCAACACCACGTGGACCCATGACTCGAGCCCGCTCTAAGGCTATCGAAGATAAGGTGAACTCGCTCCTCTCCGAAATCCCTCTTTCTACTCAAGACACATGGCTACTACCTCAGACGGAAACTCTGTGTGTGATCAGGTACAACACTGAAGAAGAAGCAACAGGCGTGAACTCTCCGCTCAGCCCGGAACCTGCATGGAACTTCCGCCCCCGGAACTTCCGGCCTGCCCGGAACTTCCGGCCTCCTTCGACATCGACCACCCCGGGCGTGCCAACTTTCTACTTAGCCCGGAACCTGGCCCAGAACTTCCGGCCCCCGGAACCTCCGGCCCTGCCCGGAACTTCCGGCCCCCAGAAGCCAGCCCTGCCTCACCTGTGCCAACTTTCGGCTTAGGCCGGACCCTGCCCGGAACCTCCGGCGCCCGGAACTTCCGGCCTGGCCCGGAACTTCCGGCCCTCCCTGCGCGCAGCCACTTGGGCCGAGGCCCGTGTACCATTTCGCCCCGTTGACTATATATACTCCTTCATCCCGTACGTTTTAGGGTTAGAATTGGATTAGCTCATATTTGTGTGAGAGCCTTTGCTCATCCACTTGGATACTTCTCCTCGGAGTTCAGGACCTCTTCGGAGAAGATCCCCCAAGCGGATTCAAGACCCCTTTCTAGGGAAGACCATCAAGACCTCCGTTAGGAGAAGAACTGTCCTTTGTATCCTTATCTTTGTTGATTGTGGATCATATGTATCTCTTTGTGTTCGGTGATCTAGCACTCGTGTGATTGATTCTCTGTCGATTTCGTGATTCTCTCTCGTTCTCCCCGTGATTTCCCCTTTGTGCTTCCGTATGTTCTTCGTGAATCTCCGTAGGACCCTCTCCAAACGTGAAAGATCGTCCACATAGGGTTTTGCCCTACATCAAACCTACTAATCGGAGGCCCAACCCGAATTGCTGTTTTTTTGCCTATTTCAGTGTTTCGAAGAAAAGGAATGTCAAACAGAGTCCAAACGGAATGAAACCTTCGGGAGAGTTATTTTTGAAACGGAAGAAATCCAGGAGACTTGGAGTAGACGTCAGGGCAGCTTCGAGGTGGCCACGAGGCAGGGAGGCGCGCCCCACCCCCTGGGCACGCCCCCCACCCTCATGGGCCCCTCGTGGCTCCCCTGACCGTCTTCTTTCACCCATATACCCTAAAAACATCGAGGAGCACAATAGATCGGGAGTTCCGCCGTCGCAAGCCTCTATAGCCCCCAAAAACCTCTCGGGAGCCCATTCCGACACCCTGTCAGAGGGGGAATCCATCACCGGTGGCCATCTTCATCATCCCGGCTCTCCATGACAAGGAGGGAGTAGTTCACCCTTGGGGCTGAGGGTATGTACCAGTAGCTATGTGTTTGATCTCTCTCTCGTGTTGTTGATTTGGCATAATCTTGATGTATCGCGAGCTTTGTTATTATAGTTGGATCTTATGATGTTTCTCCCCCTCTACTCGCTTGTAATGGATTGAGTTTTCCCTTTGAAGTTATCTTATCGGATTGAGTCTTTAAGGATTTGAGAACACTTGATGTATGTCTTGCATGTGCTTATCTATGGTGACAATGGGATATCATGTGATCTACTTGACGTATGTTTTGGTGATCAACTTGCAGGTTCAGTGACCTTGTGAACTTATGCATAGGGGTTGGCACACGTTTTTGTCTTGACTCTTCGGTGGAAACTTTGGGGCACTCTTTGAAGTACTTTGTGTTGGTTGAATAGATGAATCTAAGATTGTGTGATGCATATTGTATAATCATGCCCACGGATACTTGAGGTGACATTGGAGTATCTAGGTGACATTAGGGTTTTGGTTGATTTGTGTCTTAAGGTGTTATTCTAGTACGAACTCTATGATAGATCGAACAGAAAGAATAGCTTCGTGTTATTTTACTACGGACTCTTGAATAGATCGATCAGAAAGGATAACTTGGAGGTGGTTTCATACCCTACAATAATCTCTTAGTTTGTTCTCTGCTGTTAGTGAATTTGGAGTGACTCTTTGTTGCACGTTGAGGGATTGTTATATGATCTAATTATGTTATCGTTGTTGAGAGAACTTGCACTAGTGTAAGTATGAACCCTAGGCCTTGTTTCCTAGCATTGCAATATCGTTTGTGCTCACTTTTATCATTAGTTACCTTGTTGTTTTTATACTTTCAGGTTACAAAAACCTATATCTATCATCCATATTGCACTTGTATCACCATCTCTTCGCCGAACTAGTGCACCTTAACAATTTACCATTGTATTGGGTGTGTTGGGGACACAAGAGACTCTTTGTTATTTGGTTGCAGGGTTGTTTGAGAGAGACCATAGGTCATCCACTTGAGGGAATTTTTCTACTGTCCTACAAACCTCTGCACTTGGAGGCCCAACAACATCTACAAGAAGAAGGTTGTCTAGTAGACATCACCCGTAGAAGGCCCATGGATCCTACGGCATGTAGAAGGCCCATGGATCCTATGGCCCATAAGCCCATGGATCCTACGAGACGTAGAAGGCCCATGGAACGTACAGCCCGTGGAGGGCAATGGTCACTACAAAAGGTAGCAGGACCATGGTTACAACAGTCCATGTGTTGCCATGGTTATTGTGGCCTGGTTATAAAAATAGGTTATTGTGGCCACTAGAAAAACACGGAAAAAGAACTGCAGTGACTAAAAGAAAACAACTAAACAAGACAATAAGGAAATAAATAAGCAAGCAACTAACGCTAGGCTATTATGGCTGTTACACATATTAAATCCACTAGGCATCAAAGTTTGCCACCAGTGCAAATATAGGGAACAAAGTAGCATATTACATACACTGGATGTGTAAGTTGGCCAACAGTGCAAATAAACATGACAGCAAAACAAGTCCATAACTGAAACAACTTCAGAAGAGCTCAAGAAACATTATCCTGGGTATCCACCATGCTGGCAATAAGCTTAGCAAGCTTATTAGTTTTGTCCCGTTTGGCGCTAAAATCCTCCAACGCTTGTTCTTGCACAAGAAAGTATGCATTAGAATGCTCCATGGACTTCCGCAGTCCGTCGGCTTCTTGTCACAGCACAACTGATCTATGTCTTTCAGCTTGTAGTTGAGACTCAAGAAACTGAACTGATTCAGACAGTGAGTTTGAATAGCTTGTGCCAGCGGTAGTGGCCAGTAACTCGAACACTAAACTAAGACAAGACTTTGGGGTTGTCTCACTGTCTTCAAGATAGTTTTCCTTAGATGTTTTATCAGCTTTGTTGGAGACCAACAAGGATGTCTCACTATCCTGAACCTTATCTGTATTACTTCCTTTACCATTGCTTAATAAGGCCCTCTTCCCCAATATTCTGACAACATTCTAAAAGAAGAAACAAGCAGACACATAACAGGTTTAGCATGTACTAGTATACGAAACTCATTTCGTTGAACCAGTTCATTAGTTAGGTGGACAAGATTAAACTACCAAGTCTTCTATTAGTAGTACATAATAAAAGCATCAAACAAACATATAGCTATGTCCTATGGTCACTGCATTTGCTTGCCAAATCAAAATAGAGACACGGTTCAAATCATATCAGTTCAAGACAAACAGCACTTGAAGAATACAAAGCGTGGGAAACTACACGGCACAACAAGATTTCAGCTGGGTACCACGGGTCTACATGTACAACAACACTATTGGCTCTGTTGTGATGCTAGTAATGTGCATGATATGAGAAGTAAACTGTATTCACAATTGAAATTGAAATTAACAGAGCTATTTATAAGAGCAAACTTGTTAAAGAAACATGCATAAACATACATGTTGTGCCATTGGAGTTTCGATTGGATCCTTCAGTTTAAAAATAAGTTTGTATGAGTAAATACAGTGATACAAGAGCAAGCAGTATGCATGATAGCAATGGAAACTTAAATGAGAACAGTTGTTCTTCAGGTTTAAGCACTTCTTCTACATGAACAGAGTACAGTTAGATGCAGGCATATAGTACTTCAAAATAAAAAATGAGCTCGTAGACCTTACCACATTCTTGGTTCGGGACCAATACACAACAAGGCGTTTCCAGTCATCGTCCAGTAAATGTGTCTCAGGAGAACGTAAGGGAATTTGATGAGTTTCTTTGCCACTTAAGTATGTTTTCTTCAGGTAATTCTGATACTGCCACCAAGCATTCTTGAAGATAGTAGAGGTGTTAGCACAGGTTACCTCATCCTGAGTTCCCAAATTGGTCCTTCTCTATTGAGAAAAATGGGAAAATTTGCTGTATTATAACCATCATGGAGGTAGAATGTATGGGACAAAGCAAAGTAATCGCCATGAATAACATTACTTACACATAACTCCTGGACAAACACCTGCAACTGGCATTTTCCTTCATCTTTAATATAATATTTCCATGATGGGAAGATACGCACATAGGATTTAATAACATCAACGTGATAGATGCTAAACTATGAATGGCTGGTTGTGCTTCCTCCACAGGAATAGGTGTACTAACTGGTGGAGTTGGGGTTCACCGTGGTAGTACTGGCGCTTTGGGCACTGGAGCTACCTTACTAACTGCTCTTATTTGGGAGCCCTGTGGTGGAGATGGTGTTGTGTCAATAGGAATTGGGTTACTATCAGCTGGGGTTGGGGTTAGATTCGGTGAAGCTGCTTCTCTGTCCATCGCAATATGGGTACAATCTGCGAGAGTCTGGGTTATGTGTGGTAGGGTTGTTTCTCGTGCATGTACAACCGGGATGTTATCTCCACCAAGAGGTAGCACTACTTTATTTGAAGACCATGTTTTTACTCCGCTAGATACTGCCATCACCCGCTCCAATTCAAATGGTTGATAAACAGGAAACATAGTTGAATGTACAAGCATTGTATGGGAGACAGATGCAATAGATAGTGTGGAAAAAAGAGGGCATGAAATAGTTGACATGTATATTGTTTAACTAAAAAGGATGGCATGACATAATTTCACATATATGATGTCTATCTAAACTGGATAGCATAGCATGACATAATTCAAAGATATGATGACTAACTAAACAGGATGGCATGAGATAATTATGTGATGTCTTTAGTAAACAGGTTTGCATGACATAATTCATAGACATGTTATCTAAGTAATCAGGATCACAAGATTTAATTCACATATGTGATTTATATGCTAAGCAGAGGGCACTCGCATATATGATGTCTAAACTAAGAACATGGTGTTGAATATTGCGTATATGATGTCTAAACTATGCAATGCGAGACACCATATGCATGATATGAGCAGTATAACCGTGCCAAGTTAGAGCATACATCTCGGTGGGGGAATAGGACATGTCATCTGTCTCTGAATCCATCTCTGAGGAGCTATTAGGACCCAGCAAGAGATCTGCTTCGACAGGTAGCATTGTCTGCTCTAAAGACCTTCTTTTCACTCTAGATTTTTCCATCACCCACTCAAATGGCTGATTCACATGAAGAGTAGTTTAATGTACAAACATTGTCGACAAATGGAAATGTAATGAAGAAAAGGATGGGCAAGATATCATTCAAATATATGATGCCTGGTTAAACAGGATGGCATTTCATATTTCACATATATTATGGCTGGCTAAAAGAGATGAGACGGCATAATTCCCATATATGATATAGAAACTAAACATGTGGCATTATAGAACATGTCTAAACTAAGCAGATGACATATATGATGTTGAAAGTAGGCACTGCAGGGCAACATATGCATGATATGACTAACATCATCATGCTAAGTTAGAGCAAACACCTTGGGGGTAAATAGGAGTGGTCTGCTGCATCTGAATCCGCCTCAGAACAGCTATCTTCCTCTGGATTACAATCTGGGGAGGGGGAGGGTTTGCCATTGAACCCACCATGGAGCGATGTCTGCATGACATTGTATTGCCGCGCAAAATTCTTCTATTTTTCTCTACATGTTCAGCATGACTGTGTAAAATATCTGACATGCATATGAAAAATATAGTGAGATTATGTAAGGAGAGCATGCAGAAATCTAGAGTGATGGTAACAACCAGTGGATGGATCCAAAAACAATGATAGCAGGCTGATGATAGCTTTAATTTAATAAAAAGACATATGAAGATTGCTTTACTATTTCTTTCCCACCCAAGATGAACAACATAGGCAGATATACTATTCATTGCTGCTTCCATATGTGCCAGATAATAGACAGAGATATTATTCATTGTTGCCTCGATATATGCCCCACAACTAATTTTAAAACTCAAGTTTGAACATTAATTTGGACCTGACTTGGAGTCTAAGAGGTGAACAGGACGATAAAGTAGCAGGTAATATTAAGCAATGCCTAATATAAGTAGAAACAAAAGAGTGCGACCTCTCTTGTGGACCCGTGTACTCCTTAGGTTCATTTGTTGAGTCGATGATGATAATGCCGTTGCGGTGGGTGCCACCGGTTGGGAAGGAGATCTGAGGTAGCGAAAGACGGTCAGGAGTAGTGATGTCTGGTTTGGTGGATGCTTCTGTCGATGGAGCAACTCAGTTGAGGTGGACGACGTCGCGGTAGGAGCAGGACATACCACACAAAGTTTTCTTTGACACCTACCTGTAACTGAAGTAATTTTGTAAGGGCTCCTTTGGCTTGCAAGATTCTGAAAATGCAGGGATAGGAAAAACACCGGAATAGGATAGGAATGCACGGATAGGTAAACAGAGTATTTGTCAACACAGGATTTCTGTCAACTTGGGTGTTTGGTTCACGGGAATTGGAAGAGCAAAGAAATGCAAAGAGACATGGCCAAATTAAAGTGAAACCATATGAAAGCGTGTATAGTTAGAATGTTATTCTGCCACTAATGCACTTGGTCTTGTTTTCATGCATAGGATTTTGAAAAGTAGGTCTAGGTGGATGTTTTGCTCCATTCTTTTCAACAAAATGCACGAATAATTGAATAGTAGAGTGCCATAGGAAAATTTCCTATTGATATGTTTTTCCTTCCGTTTTTTCTTTGAACCGAAATAGCCGTAATGGATGGACATGAATGTAGAGTAATAAGTGATGCGACAAGTGCACAACGTCTTTGTTGTAGCCGTGTCAACCTCGGCATCATTGGATTGGTCGCCGAAGAAGTTGAGGTAGAGGTGGCTATCGGAGGTGTGCAGGAAGATCTGAGGAATCTATAGACGGCGTCCAGGGCACTGCTTTGTTGTGATGGATGGTTCCGTCATTGGAACAGCTGCGGTGAGCCGTAAGACGTCGAGGCTGAAGCAGTACAAGATAGACATCGTTAATCTCAAGGGGGATTCTAATAGCATCTCCAATAGATGATGTTAAATACATTACCAAAAATTGATAGATGTAAAATTTACATCACCAAAAAACACCTGAGGTAAAAACTGTTGACTCTGGACTTAACTGTCAAAACTAAAATATACTGTGGAATTTGAATGTTACTGTCAAAAATGAACGCACTGGTAGCAGAGAGGCACTTCACATGTAGTTTAGGCCGTCCGAGCACAAGTAGTAGAGAAACAGTGATCTAAATCAGCAGGCAATCAACGGGGAACACAGTAGCAGATAGCAGCTGGAGCAGCAACGCGAAGTAGAGCTAGAGCAGCAACTCGTGTAGCTGCAGCAACCCGTGTACCAGGATCAGCAGTGCCAGCGAGAGCAAGAGCAGAGCATCAGCACGAGCGAGGGGGAGACCGGAGCAACAGCAGCAGTGCGAGCAAGCGAGCGAGGGCCGGAGCAGTAGCAGCGTGAGCGACCGAGTGAGGGCCGGAGCAGTAGCAGTAGCGCGAGCGAGAGCCGGAGCAGTAGTAGCGCGAGCCAGCGAGCGAGAGCTAGAGCAGTAGCAGCGCGAGCGAGCGAGCTAGAGCTGGAGCAGCAGCATATCCGACTGGTATGGACGGCGCCGCCGAAGGGGCCTCGCGCTGGGGAAGAGCCGCTGTGGACATATCGCCCGCGGTGCTGGCTTCGAGGTAGTCACGCCATGGGGGTGCGGGATGGAGCACCGTCGGCGCCGGGAGGTCGAGTTAAGGAGAAGGTGCGATGTGATGAGTGTACAACCTCTTTGGTGGCGCCGGGTAGGCCTCGGCTTTGTCCGAGGAGTCGGTGAGGATGTTGTGGTTCCGGTGGAGCAGGTTAAGGCGATGCTGTGGGGATGGAGTAGCCGCGATAGACAAGGCGATCGTCGGAGCAGCTCCTTGGAGGTGGAGGACGGTGCGGCTGAACGGGCGGGATGACGGATCCTCATCCAGGGAGGTGGTTAAGGGTCGTAGAGCTATTGTGGTGGACGACGTCATCGGGAAAGAAGCTCCGGATGGGCAGCGGTGAGGTGGCAGATGGAGGAGGGTGGGGTTTCGCGGCTGGAGCAGAGAGGTTATGGCAGCCTGGGATTTTGAACGTCAAAAAGGAGGCGATCGGAGGGGGGAACCTTGACTTAGGGACGCGTTGTCCAAAATGTAGGGTGTGTTACAAAAGTACCCCCACCGATTTGAACTAGCTGCCCTTTCGGCTCAGGGTTAGAAGGGGGATTTCACGTGTCGGGATTTGGTAGCTGGAGGGAGTTTTCGCGCGTGTTGTAATTTCGGGATAGCAAGGCGCGAGTTTTGGGAGCACGATATCTGAATTTTCGGGATATAACAATGCACAGGTTGAATTTTAGGGAAAGTCTAACGTGTAATATTGTACGTACCAAATCAATTTGCATTTCCCTCAACGAAAAAAACGAAAAAAAATAAAGCCATTCACACCACACAAAGAGAGAGTCTTGTCCCGTTTTACTGTACAAATGCTATTCAAAGCTACGTATGAATCCATGTTATGTCCAATTAAATTTTTTCGTTGTCTATATAATACATGTAACCTACTCATACCAACATTTTAGTGCATTCCAAATGTCTATACTACCGCTGCAATTCGAACTGAATTTGAATTCGTTTCTCTATTTGTCTACAATCATGATTGTTGCCAACTTAAACCATCATTCGTGTAGTTTCTTTACAACACACCACATGATTACTATAGAGATAGATATGAACTCTAATTCAAATTTTTGAACACACTTAATGTTGATTCCAAATAATAGTATATTTGATGTACTAACTAGATACTCATGATCTAAACCATGTTCCATACGTACACCATGTTTATCACACAAGGTATAGTGCCCCGCCCCCTACATTATGACAAGTATTTAGCCCTGAGTTGCGAAAGCCGCACATTATCCCAAATTATAATCAATGTTCTATATATTATATGTAGTATAACATGTTAATCTCCACACCATGTGTATCACCATTATATATATTCATGCATGCATGCGTCGGTTTAAAACACTATGATATCTTCTTTGAATATCCGAATCCACTTTTTTATAATGAATTATGATCTCTGTTCGTCTTTTACACCTTCACGATCCTCTTCTCTTTAGGTCGTTCACCCACGGTGTGTGTAGGCCACCCGGCTCCTTATTTCTGGCACACACCGGTCGGTATACCTCTGTAGCCAAGTGTGCCTACCATAAACATACACTTCCCCTCTTCTCTTCTCACCGTACATGCCCCCCTATGTCCAATATGGTTCCACGCATGTGCACACTCCCGCCCCTATTTTCATCGATCTCATACTCACACACTCCTTCCCCCACGATATAGTAGGCCTCTTGCACCACCTCCTAGCCGCACCCCTCTCCACATGTCCGTCTCTCCAGGCCTTATTTGCTTCTAACACATGCATGGAGGTATATGCACCGATCTCCCTGCATATAGCTAGGTCGACTATAATTCTTTTTCCCCACGCAACAATCGACTTACCTCACTAGTTATGTCTCTCCCTTTCTCAGACACACGACCATTGATCTTCTTATGTAGTTACGTCAACTTACCACAACCATATCGTCCCCCCTCATCATCCTTGCATACCTCCCGACCCGTCCCTCACACGCACGTGCATAGACAGACAAACATCCCCTCTCTTATGGATATTGCACTCGTACCCTCCGTTTGTCTAGCAGGCCTCTCCCACCATTTGTGAGAAGCAACTCCACCACCAACCCTCCGACACTCCACCTTCGTCTTTCTCCCAACCTTATTCCTTTGCTACACATGTACATGGATCCGATCGATCTTCCTCAATACATAGATAGGTCTCTCTCCTTCTCCACACATATACTAGTCGATCTACCTCTCTATAGTTAGGTCATAGCCCCCTCCCCCTCCCCCTCCACACCGATAGTCGAATATTGTAGGTAGGTATCCATGCCAAAGAGAAAACTGCAAATCTGCCGTCTCACATTCCAGTAGGCCAGCCTCCTTGTATCTTTGACGTGGGCAAACACAAATTGGATGGCACTCTTTATCAATCGTGCACCCACACACTTCATCCCTGTTATCGATTCTATTGATATCTCACGCCGATGATCCCTCCACTATCTTCTCGTGGATCGCACCCATGAATCTGTCTCACACACATCGCATATGTTACATTTTTTGATTGAGATATCATCGACACATTGCCTCTGTTTCGCACAAACCATCTCTCTCACATCCACCCACGTACGTACCTGCACCTAAAGAAGAGGTGCACGCACGACGCACTACTCACGTCTCGTTCCCGGCCACACCCATGCGGGTACACGGTGGAGTTCATTTCTGCACGAAAAGGCAGCCCACGTGATAATTTGACACGTGTAGCGGTTGTTTACTCAAAGGAGGGTCCTGTACCACGCGTAGACGGAACAAAGTTTGACTTGACGCGTTAGTATTAAATAAAGTTATATTCCTCAATGGCACGTACAGAATATAAATCAATTGTCATCGAGAAAAAAGAAAAATCTGCTCCACTATATACAATGAAGCCTGCCTGCCGAGGTTTGTCTCTCGTCACACTATCTCACACAATGGCGGTGGCCTCTCTCTCTCTATCTCTCTCTCTCTCACCATTTGTCACTGATCCGGCCGCATCCCGTCCGCCGGCAAAAGGGAAGATGTGCATCGTTTCTCCGTTCGTAGCTGTTGAGGTAGCACGTCCCGATCTACGGTGCCCGTCGTTCTCTCTAACCAAGCTCTAGCGCGGTAGGGCCTTCACCACTTGCTCGCTGCCGCAGTATCAGAAGATCCCGGCCGCCGGCGCCCTCCTAGTTACATCCCGACGACCCTCAGGTACAGTGTAACATCCCAAAATTCTAAATTTTGGAATGTTATAATAAATAGATAGATTTGTTTGTTTGTTTGAATTGTTGTGTGATTGATTGAGTGAAATTTGAAACTTTTTGAAAGTTAAATGAGAGGGAATAAGAGGACTTTCCCAAACTTTCTTTTTTGCTTTCTGATCTCCGTGAATTCAAATATTTCTCATCACAAAACCCTGGAGAGAGGATAACATGACTTCTTCCATTTAAATGAAAAAGGGGTGTTGAAAATATTTGAATTTCATTTGGAAATATTTTCTAATTCATAAACTTCATGCAACTCAGTGATTTTCACGAGCGAAGATAAAATGACTTCTTCAAATTATATGAAATATGAGTTGGGAGTTTCAAAGAATTAAATTCAAAGTTCTTTTGAATTTATTTTCAATTTGGAGTTATTTGAGTTTTATTCAAATTATTTTTCTCCAAAAATAAAATATATGGAAAATAGGGTAACATGATTCCCTACATCAGAAAATTGGAGAGAAATTAATTTGAAGTCATTTTAGTATTTTAAAAATGATTTTTATTGGATTTTATTGGACCAGTAACACTGTGTGAATTATTAGAATTTTTGTGAATTTTATTTGAAGCTAAAATAATGTCCATGTTGTAGAAAATCTTTTTCTGCAAATTTTGGTATATTATATGCTTATATAAAAGTTTTAGTCATTTTTTTTAGTTCTCTGAAATTTTTGTTTAAAAATAAAAAAAAATACCGCAGCGCCTTGGGCCAAAGGCCCAAGCCGCCAAAACCACCGGCCAGCCACAAAGCCATCACACGCGCCGCACCAAGGGAGCCAGGGAGCCGCTCCTTTTCCTTTTTCCTAATACTAGTAGGATTTGATCCCGTTTCGTTTATTCCGATTTGTTTCTAGATCTTTTCCCTTTTGTTTCCTAATCCTAATCTATTTCTTGTCCCCTACCCCAAGCAAAACCCTCCCTTCCCCAATATAAATACCCAAGCACCCCCCCCCCCTCTAGCACATCAAATCAACACCTCTCCTCTCCTCTCCTCACCCCACGTCGCTGCGCCGCCTCGCCGGAGTTTGCCGGACCACCGCCGCCATTGCCGCCCCGCCCCACCACCTCCGGCCATCCTAGCCACCCACCGACCCTACCGTCCCTTCCCCGACGCCAGAGGGCCACCGGAGGACGTCACCGGAGCTCCCCCAGAACCCCACCATCGGAACTGCTACAGTAAATCCCGACCTACTTTTTTTTCGTTCTGTTTTTTTTTCAGAATAGTTTCAATCTTGTAAAGTCCATAGTTAATTATCTACGAGGTATTTTTGAGTGATTCCAACTGCCTTGGATCACAAATTTTATGAAGTTTCTGTTAGTTCAATTGTATTTCATATTTGAGCAGTTTAAATTTGTGTTTGTATGAATTTTCTCAAATCACTAGATTTGAGATATTTTGAGTTAGGAATATTATTTTCGACCGATTCTTTTTGCTCCTGGTCTCTAGGACCTTTGTTTATCCAGTAGTATTTAGTATTTTATTTTCAGGTTAATTTAAATTAGGTTTTTAGCAAAACAGTACTGTTTTAGTTATAGTTTTGGTTTAGTCTTTTCTTTATTGTTTTTATTAGTTTCAAATTATTATTTTTTTCACTCTTGAAAAATTTAGTTTTGTTTCTGTTAGTCAACAAAAGAAAATTTTGTTTTTATTTTAAAAAAAAAATTCTTAGTTTTGTATGAAAACTTGTTTAGGTCATAGTTAGTGTTTTATAAAAGTTTTTTATTTGTTTCTTTTTGCAAATAAAATTTTATGGAAAAAAATACTTTCTGTTAAATTAGTTATTTTACATTTTATTTTCTGTTAATTTATTAGTTTAGTATTTTAATTGTTGTTAAATTTTTACTTACGGCAAAACTATATTAGATGTTTGTAGCAAAGTCATAGATCTTCGTTAGTAGTTTTTCTTTGTAGTTTTATTTGAAGTTTCTTTTGATTTTTGTTTGAGTTTTATTATCGATTTTCCTTGCTGTTTTGATTTTTATTTCGAGTGCTAAAATTGTTTGCTAGGATGTTTGCTTATGTGAATGCTATGTTTGACTATATAGATTTTAAGCGGAGTGACGATTAGTTCTACCAAGTCATTTTCTGACAGCGTTGTTATCTTCATCAAGTATTACTAGGCAAGTTCACTTTGACCATGCTTTCATACCTATGTTTTATTGCATTTAGTGTCATCTTCGCAACAATCCCTCCAGTAGTGATATTGAATTCTTGTAGTTGATTAGTATGCATGAGGTAGGAACCCATCACCCTGTTACCAAGCCCGGGACGTTATTTATTTTAATGCTACGCTATAGTAGACGGGGTTTGGTATGAGTGCTCGAGAGTGGTGTGAAGAAGGAGGACTCTACGTCAATGACGACAACTCCATGATGGCATCTGCAAGGACTACATTTTCAAGGCCTCAAGACTTCAAGACTCGAGACAAGAATTCAATACACACTACTGGGTGAAGGACGGTTGACGGGCACCCTGGAGAAACCAGTGGTTGGCCGGGATGCATGGAGAAGCGCCATGACATCTTGCGGAAAGCTTCACCCAGACTCAAAGAGACGGAAGAATACTTCATGCCCGGAAGCTTACCTGTGCAACCGCAAGTCACTATGGGCTCTGGCTTGGTTGACCTTAGTTGTGACTCTGGCTGGGACGGTGCTAGCAGATGTAGAACTACGGTAGGATTGGATGAGCACCGGACAGTGGTCAGAGGAACTCTTCGGAAGACCATGTTTCGGTCATCTTGTTCTCAAACACCCTGAAGTGCGAGAACGTAAAGAGAGGGATCGAATCTTGCGGGTAAAGTGTACAAACCTCTGCAGAGGGTTTAAACCTAATCGATTAGCCGTGTCCCCGGTTACGGACAATTTGAGCCTCTGGACTTGGATCTATCTCAGAACTCTCAACACTGGACTGATAACTTAATTGTGGGCAACCTATGATGATTTTGGGCTATGAGACATCGGTTGGCGGAACCATGTCATGATAGAAAACTCCATAGTACAGACTTCACTTTTGCCTTTGATGTAGGTAAAATAAAACCAGCTTTTACGCAAACAAAATTCAGATACAGAGCCACAAAGCCATAATGCATATAGTATAGTTTTATCATCTGTTCTTTTTATTGTGATCTTGCCGGTACATTCAATGTACTGACCTACACGGCTGCAACGTATCATGTTGCAGATATTTCCTCGACGAGTAAGAATTACGATACAGGGTTACGGTCTACACTCAACCTGCCGATGGCGTTGATGGGACTCCACACCCGTTTGATTGTTTCCGTTGAGTATTATGAGGTATATATCATTTTACGTTATTTATACATGTGATTGCACTTTGATATATACATTGATGTACTGTGTGTGCCAGCATACTGATCCAGGGATGGCACAGTAACACAGAGGCTTGACCGTCTGAGGTCGGGTCGCTACAGAAATGGTATCAGAGCACATGTTGACTGTAGGACGTGACCCTAGACATCGGAAAGCCCTAGGACAGGATATCTCAAAAACTTTATTTTCAAAAAGACTCTTACTCCTCATCTTTTCTGATTTTATCAAATAAACACTCTCACCTCAAATAGTTAGAATATACACCTTTCCCTTTTGACCACACGGAAGATCAACTGAAGTCGCTCCAAGAATTAAAGATATCGGACAACTGATGGCCATTTCAGAGTAAACAGGATTTCACCATGCGTTGGAAGAATTGCAGCTGCAACAATTGAAGACTCCGAAGACTTGAAGAATTTGAAGTTCCTGAAGAATTATTTGACCTTTAGAGACCAAACCCTGTTATACACCTACGTTAGATGCGACGATTTATGAGCTGTCGTTTGTTTGATGTTTTCCGACAGCCACAAAGTAAAACTTGTTTCCTCAAAAACTATCGTTTGTATTGTGTGTATCCCTCCCCACCTCTCTCATATCTCATCCCAAAACTTTTGGACCCCATAGATGATGAATGAAGTTGGACTGATATTCTCTGGACCGAAGACTCAGCCGGAGGCAGAGCTATGGATTCAGAACATGGAGAATCACTTCGGGAGCAATTTGGTTTCAAGGAAGAATGAAGTATCGTACGCTCTTCAGTACTTTGAAGGAAGTGCTGCAACCTGGTGGAAAATGCATCAAGCCATACAAGGATTTAATGGAGCAAGAACTTGGGAGGAATTCAAGAAGACCCTGTTGAGATCACGTCTCATCCGGAAGCACTATGATATCCCGATGAAGAAACCTTGTGCCTGCAAGATTTGCGGAGAAATAGGACACACCCAGGAGGAACACAAGGATGGATGCCCTCATTGTGAGGAGAAACACCCAGCTGAGGAATGCCCAACTAGTCAGGTGACTTGTTTCTTGTGTGAAGGAACCACCCACTACCCGACTCAGTGTCACATTTACCCCATGGTGCAACAAACTATTCAGGAGCAGGAAGAAGGAACGAAAGAAGCCCTCCGAGAAGTTATGAAAGAACCTGTGATGAAGGAATGTGTTGAAGACCCTGATGGAGAAGGCCTCAACAGATTTTACTCCAATGCCTGCTATTCATGTGGAGAAGAAGGACATTTTTCACAGTATTGCACCAAGGAAAGAAAAGAGTATCTGGGATACTTCCCGACGGAAGCAATAGAGTTTGATCCACAGGGAATAAAAGGTTTGATCAGAACGAAGAAACCCCGGAAGAGAAAAAACAAAGACACCCTCAGAACAACCCAATTTTTTGCAAAGAGGGACAAGAGTCATATTACCTGTTTTGAATGTAAGGACGTCGGGCATTATGCCAATCATTGTCTTGAAAGGAAGCAAGGAACTCAAGGAGCAGGCACCATCTCCAAGAAGCCCAAAGACTTATCGAAAGTTATGTGTTTTCATTGCAAGGAAGCAGGACATTATGCTACTAAATGTTCCTACAAGAAGGAAGCTGGAGTTGAGTAGTTGGAATTTTGATATGGATAATAAGAGTGGTAGAAACCAATTTTTCTTTTCATGATTACAATAAGTTGAGTTATGTAATGGGTGCTCAGAGTTTGTAATGGATTCATGAAATCAATAAAGTTAAGGTGACATGTTTTCATATGTTTAATTGTATGAGTTGTTACTCTATGAACACGGATTTTGACCATTTTCGAGGATATGAGAAATATGGTCTATGGATGGATTTGTGAATTTCATTTTAAGGGTGATAGTACCCTATGAAGAACACTAGACCAATGGAAATGGAAATGTGTCCCACAGGTTGGAGTTTGGAAAAAAAATGAGTTGAAGTTTTATCTTTGATATGATGGTATTAAGAAATGAAATGTTATTGGATTTAAAGTGGTGTAATGTTGGAAAATGGAGCAATTGTAACTCCAAGGATGAGTGAAAGTGGTACAAGTGTTGAAGTGGGCTCATAACCCACAGGCCTAGGAATTAATAAGGATCAAGTACCCACTGGAGAAAGAAATTTTGGGAATAGACTACGATTTGATCAACCGACGATTCTATAGGAGTTTACGCAAAACCTGAGAGTTGTTAAGGAACGATAGATGTTTGTTTGGCCTGCAGAATCAATGGATTTTCCGAACTTGGTTCGTCGACAAGAGAAATTCTGCAACGCTTGCGAGAATGCCCGAGTGTTAGAAATACGAGATTCGCTAAACCTTATACAGGGTAATGATCGGGGTGCGGAATGGATTGATCACCATACCGACTTACTCTTATTATTCGCTTTGCTATATGGGATGGTAAATCTGAGTGACTTACCTATAGTAGAGAGACGACGATCAAAACCTTGTTGAACCTTAGAATGGTATAAGCATTTTTTTCCTTGTACAAGGCAGCTTTTGCCAACCGTAGGTTATACGGTGAGGTTCAACCCAGACCCGTTTTCTGCAGGAGAAACCATAAATTGTCGACCACCATGCGGTTTTCGATAGTTGTTTAGTATTGGCGACAGACCCGTCAGATATGAACACCCAGTCTCGGAAGAACCTTACCATGATGAAATGACACATGATATTGTGGAAAGGGCTATGCCCCTACCGGAAGAGTATCAGTAAAGGATTCATACCGAAGATATGAGAAGACCGACACCGCCAACCCTAAGGATGAAGTGCATGAGTTTGTCGGAACATAACCATGCTTCTAAGTGTGGTAGCGCACTAGACCATACCAATCAATGGATTTGCTAGAAGGCCTCCAAACCCTAACCTTTTCTTTCTAGCCTCTTCGAATCTCGAGGACGAGATTCATTTTAAGGGTGGTAGATTTGTAACATCCCAAAATTCTAAATTTTGGAATGTTATAATAAATAGATAGATTTGTTTGTTTGTTTGAATTGTTGTGTGATTGATTGAGTGAAATTTGAAACTTTTTGAAAGTTAAATGAGAGGGAATAAGAGGACTTTCCCAAACTTTCTTTTTTGCTTTCTGATCTCCATGAATTCAAATATTTCTCATCACAAAACCCTGGAGAGAGGATAACATGACTTCTTCCATTTAAATGAAAAAGGGGTGTTGAAAATATTTGAATTTCATTTGGAAATATTTTCTAATTCATAAACTTCATGCAACTCAGTGATTTTCACGAGCGAAGATAAAATGACTTCTTCAAATTATATGAAATATGAGTTGGGAGTTTCAAAGAATTAAATTCAAAGTTCTTTTGAATTTATTTTCAATTTGGAGTTATTTGAGTTTTATTCAAATTATTTTTCTCCAAAAACAAAATATATGGAAAATAGGGTAACATGATTCCCTACATCAGAAAATTGGAGAGAAATTAATTTGAAGTCATTTTGGTATTTTAAAAATGATTTTTATTGGATTTTATTGGACCAGTAACACTGTGTGAATTATTAGAATTTTTGTGAATTTTATTTGAAGCTAAAATAATGTCCATGTTGTAGAAAATCTTTTTCTGCAAATTTTGGTATATTATATGCTTATATAAAAGTTTTAGTCATTTTTTTTAGTTCTCTGAAATTTTTGTTTAAAAATAAAATAAAAAAAATACCGCAGCGCCTTGGGCCAAAGGCCCAAGCCGCCAAAACCACCGGCCAGCCACAAGGCCATCACACGCGCCGCACCAAGGGAGCCAGGGAGCCGCTCCTTTTCCTTTTTCCTAATACTAGTAGGATTTGATCCCGTTTCGTTTATTCCGATTTGTTTCTAAATCTTTTCCCTTTTGTTTCCTAATTCTAATCTATTTCTTGTCCCCTACCCCAAGCAAAACCCTCCCTTCCCCAATATAAATACCCAAGCACCCCCCCCTCTAGCACATCAAATCAACACCTCTCCTCTCCTCTCCTCACCCCACGTCGCTGCGCCGCCTCGTCGGAGTTCGCCGGACCACCGCCGCCATTGCCGCCCCGCCCCACCACCTCCGGCCATCCTAGCCACCCACCGACCCTACCGTCCCTTCCCCGACGCCAGAGGGCCACCGGAGGACGTCACCGGAGCTCCACCAGAACCCCACCATCGGAACTGCTACAGTAAATCCCGACCTACTTTTTTTTTCGTTCTGTTTTTTTTCAGAATAGTTTCAATCTTGTAAAATCCATAGTTAATTATCTACGAGGTATTTTTGAGTGATTCCAACTGCCTTGGATCACAAATTTTATGAAGTTTCTGTTAGTTCAATTGTATTTCATATTTGAGCAGTTTAAATTTGTGTTTGTATGAATTTTCTCAAATCACTAGATTTGAGATATTTTGAGTTAGGAATATTATTTTCGACCGATTCTTTTTGCTCCTGGTCTCTAGGACCTTTGTTTATCCAGTAGTATTTAGTATTTTATTTTCAGGTTAATTTAAATTAGGTTTTTAGCAAAACAGTACTGTTTTAGTTATAGTTTTGGTTTAGTCTTTTCTTTATTGTTTTATTAGTTTCAAATTATTATTATTTTCACTCTTGAAAAATTTAGTTTTGTTTCTGTTAGTCAACAAAAGAAAATTTTGTTTTTATTTAAAAAAAATTCTTAGTTTTGTATGAAAACTTGTTTAGGTCATAGTTAGTGTTTTATAAAAGTTTTTTATTTGTTTCTTTTTGCAAATAAAATTTTATGGAAAAAAATACTTTCTGTTAAATTAGTTATTTTACATTTTATTTTCTGTTAATTTATTAGTTTAGTATTTTAATTGTTGTTAAATTTCTACTTACGGCAAAACTATATTAGATGTTTGTAGCAAAGTCATAGATCTTCGTTAGTAGTTTTTCTTTGTAGTTTTATTTGAAGTTTCTTTTGATTTTTGTTTGAGTTTTATTATCGATTTTCCTTGCTGTTTTGATTTTTATTTCGAGTGCTAAAATTGTTTGCTAGGATGTTTGCTTATGTGAATGCTATGTTTGACTATATAGATTTTAAACGGAGTGACGATTAGTTCTACCAAGTCATTTTCTGACAGCGTTGTTATCTTCATCAAGTATTACCAGGCAAGTTCACTTTGACCATGCTTTCATACCTATGTTTTATTGCATTTAGTGTCATCTTCGCAACAATCCCTCCAGTAGTGATATTGAATTCTTGTAGTTGATTAGTATGCATGAGGTAGGAACCCATCACCCTGTTACCAAGCCCGGGACGTTATTTATTTTAATGCTACGCTATAGTAGACGGGGTTTGGTATGAGTGCTCGAGAGTGGTGTGAAGAAGGAGGACTCTACGTCAATGACGACAACTCCATGATGGCATCTGCAAGGACTGCATTTTCAAGGCCTCAAGACTTCAAGACTCGAGACAAGAATTCAATACACACTACTGGGTGAAGGACGGTTGACGGGCACCCTGGAGAAACCAGTGGTTGGCCGGGATGCATGGAGAAGCGCCATGACATATTGCGGAAAGCTTCACCCAGACTCAAAGAGACGGAAGAATACTTCATGCCCGGAAGCTTACCTGTGCAACCGCAAGTCACTATGGGCTCTGGCTTGGTTGACCTTAGTTGTGACTCTGGCTGGGACGGTGCTAGCAGATGTAGAACTACGGTAGGATTGGATGAGCACCGGACAGTGGTCAGAGGAACTCTTCGGAAGACCATGTTTCGGTCATCTTGTTCTCAAACACCCTGAAGTGCGAGAACGTAAAGAGAGGGATCGAATCTTGCGGGTAAAGTGTACAAACCTCTGCAGAGGGTTTAAACCTAATCGATTAGCCGTGTCCCCGGTTACGGACAATTTGAGCCTCTGGACTTGGATCTATCTCAGAACTCTCAACACTGGACTGATAACTTAATTGTGGGCAACCTATGATGATTTTGGGCTATGAGACATCGGTTGGCGGAACCATGTCATGATAGAAAACTCCATAGTACAGACTTCACTTTTGCCTTTGATGTAGGTAAAATAAAACCAGCTTTTACGCAAACAAAATTCAGATACAGAGCCACAAAGCCATAATGCATATAGTATAGTTTTATCATCTATTCTTTTTATTGTGATCTTGCCGGTACATTCAATGTACTGACCTACATGGCTGCAACGTATCATGTTGCAGATATTTCCTCGACGAGTAAGAATTACGATACAGGGTTACGGTCTACACTCAACCTGCCGATGGCGTTGATGGGACTCCACACCCGTTTGATTGTTTCCGCTGAGTATTATGAGGTATATATCATTTTACGTTATTTATACATGTGATTGCACTTTGATATATACATTGATGTACTGTGTGTGCCAGCATACTGATCCAGGGATGGCACAGTAACACAGAGGCTTGACCGTCTGAGGTCGGGTCGCTACATACAGCTTCCCCCGGCCTTTCTCCACTGCCCATCTTCCCACATTGTTTCATGTGGAAAATCCTGCATGTGGATCTTCTTTAGTTGTTTGCTTAAAACGTATCTCGGCCGGCATACTTTCCATCTTGCAATCTCGTCCTCAAACCGTTTTTGATAAACCACCATGCTGCTATCTTTCCCTTTCTTGGTGTACAAAAGTATGGGCTCTTCTGTACCCCTTACTTGTGCATGGGCAGTCGTAGCCACGCCTGTGGTAGGGCTTGGCAGAGCAGCAGAAGGACAAAACACAAGACTAGAAAGACAAACATTCAAGACAGTGAACAAAGAGCAGAGGATAAGTTGGACCTCCCCCAGCAATACCCTTGCTGGGGCGGCCTGCATAGCCCCGGCAAGTCCCTTGCCGGGGCAGCCGGTGAAGCACCAGCAAGGCTATCACCCTTGAGGCTGAGAGCTCTGACATCATCGACAACATCAAGGCCACGGCTCAGGGGCGCGTGCGTAGTAGCATGCAGATCTTTGTGAAGACTAATGGCCTGTAGGTCCACATCGGACCAGAGGACGAAGCCTCCCGGCAAGGCCCTTGCCGGGAATGACTGCGAGGCCTCGGCAAGACTCTTGTCGGGGACAATTGCAGGGCCACAGCCAGGCCTGCTCCCGACAAGGTTTCTGGCCACCTCACGACCACTCCAGCGTGACGGCCAGCTTTCCAACCAAGCAGACGCCTGCGTGGTGCCATACATATCTTCATGGAGGCTCTACCATCACGCCAGCACAGCAGCAGCCAGCCAGCCTAGCGTTGCATGCCTTGTCAACCTGGACACGTGTCAAGGCAAGGAGGGGCGGCGATGGACAAGACGGATTTTGTTACCGTCACCGATAAACTAAGAGGGCACGTAGGCAACACATTTAATATGTTTGTCCTACGGTGCCAAGCGATAAGTTTGAACACTCTAGATACTTTCCACCTCCTATGTACCGCCGTGGCAACCCCTTTGAGATATAGAAGGAGGCTCGAGGCATACTGTGGGAGGATTCAGACTTTTTGGACTGGGCATGCACCGCAGCTAATTCAAGAACTCAAGAACATAGAATATACACTCAAGCAGGACTAGGGTTTTACGCATCATTGCGGCCCGAACCTGGTTAAAAATCCCTCGCGCTGATGACCTGCTCTTTGCACAGCTCTCTCCCCGCCAATCGTAGAAGGGATCTTCATGATCCCGTAGGTGGCATTTTCCCCGACATCTTTGGCGCGCCAGGTAGGGGGGCTGAAGTTGTGAAAACCTGGTCTAGTAGTTAGTGCAACAATTTCTTCATCTCCATGGCTCCGAAGAAGAAGACGATCGGGGCGGTCAGTTTGTCTGGAGCCGATCCGCCCATGCCAGCGTGGACAGGCAATGTGGCAGACGCTGGTGGTCGAGGAGATCAAGATCATCTACGTTGTTCTGGTACCAGCAGACAGGCGAATGGTATCGTCTGCAGCCGCAACGACGATCCGCGCAACAACAAAAAGCTAAGTCACGCCATACCTTGAGTGATTTCCTTTTTGTAAGGTTATTTCCCTCGAATGGTTTTGGTTTTGTATGAAAACCTGCACGCGAAGGAACCCTGCCACTATTGGCACAGCCCAAGTTCTGTTTCGAGTCCGCTCAGCAGCTCAAGTGGCTGCGCAAAGAACAGCAAGGTGGCTTGCCCGGCAGTGACACCCCCAGCAGGCTACTAAGGATCTGTTTCTCAAAGCACCGCGGCCAGGGTTAACACACCGGCAAGCCTATGCAACAAATCGTAGGGTGTAATACGTACAAAGAGAAATCAAACAGGAAAATAACATGCATTCAGTTCGAAGCACAGCGAAGTTATATCACATCAGTGGTTGTTGCGATTCTGACTTAAGATAAAATTGTCTTGGGTACGAACTCGCAGCAGCGATAAGAAATGGAGCAGTTAATCCCGGCGCTGGCTCTCCAGCCGCTTGAACCCGCCAACGCAGCTGATGATGGGCTCGATACGCTCTTCGAGCGCCTAGAGGTCCGCATCCTCCGGCAAGCTCTCGAGCGTGTTGGCGAAGTCGACGCTGGGGTTCCAGTACACCACCTTGGTGAGCACCTTGGTCAAGACGCCCCAGCAAAGCCTCCGGGCCTCCTCGGCTAGATAAGTTGCTCAATTGGAGTGGAGCAGCACCAGGGCTTCGAGGATGCGCTCGAAGAACAGGGTCAGCCTGGCACTTTCGGTCATGTTCACCTCCCGGGAGAACCTGAAGCTTGGCATACCCATGATGGACAGCTGCGTGGTGAGACTCTCTGCAACATCCACAAGGCGGCTGGTCCAGAGCTTCATGTCGGCCACAAGATCGTTGTGGGTGGCAGCGGCATTCTACAGCAGCAGCCTCTCATCCACAAGATCCTTGATTAGGGTCTTCTCATGGGCGCTGGTCTCCGAAAGCGTCCTCTCCAAGGTCTCCAGCTTTAGCTTTAGATCGGTAATGGAGTTGTTGGCCTCAGAGAGTATCTTGGTCTTGTCGGAGATGGCGACCTGCAATTCCGCCAAGGTGTGGGCAGCCATGTCTCTATCCTTCTTCAACTTCAAAATCTCCTTCTTCAGCTCCCCCAGCTCTAGCTCCAGCTTCTCCACCTTGCCGACCAGCTCGTTCTTGGCGGCCTCTGCAGCCTCAGCACCGTCAACGACCTCTTTTAGCTTGCCGGCATGGTCCAGGGCCAAAGCAACAAGTGCATCTTTGTGCTTCTACTCCAGCTGCTGGGTCCGCGGCGTGACAAGCTTTTTGACCTATACGTCCTTGGCGCGAAGCTTGGCGGAAAGCGCCTGTTCACGGGCGACCAGGTCCTCTTCTTGGGTGTCAAGCAGTACGCGGCATTGCGTCTCGTCAGATTCGTCCTTGGCGGTCTGTGATTTCGCCACCTCCTGGGCCTTGTCAAAGTTGGCCTGCTTCAGGCGGAGCTCTCGCTCGCGCTCGCCCAGCTGGCCCTGGATGGCCTTCAGATCTTGCCGGGCCTCGGCGAACTAGACTTGCATCTGGGCAACACACTCCTAGAAGTCTGCTTCTGCCTTGTCCACGACCACCATCCTAGAGTCCACTTTATCCTTGCGGGCGCGGTAGAGCGCCTGGAGCTTCTGGAGATTGGCGCTCATGGCCTGGAGGAGCTGGTCTTCCTTGGAGGTGTTGCTGCTGGGCTCGGTTCATCAACAACTTGGAGCCCGGCAGCGGTAAGGACCTCTTCATAGAACACCTCTCCTTCGGCTGGTGCTCCAGTGCTTGTCGCCCCTGGGAGGCTGACGAACAGATCATCTCCCACATTTAAGTACTTGCTCAGGGTGGGGCCAGTGGCTGTAGAGGAAGAGGGTTGGTCATCTACCACCTCCTCCCCGGCGGGCTCCTTGGTGGCCTCCTTAGTGGCGGCCTTGTCAGCCTCCCCGGCAGTCCCCTTGACGGCCTCCTCGGCAGAACCCTTGGTGGCCTCCTTAGCGGTAGCCTTGGTGGCCTCCTCGGCAGCAATTTTGGTGGCCCCAGCCTCGGCGTCCTTGGTGATCTCCTCGATGACAGCGTCGACGTCCATATGGTCCATTGAAGGTGGGTCTGGAAACCAAATAGAAGAATGAAGCGAAGCCAAAAATAAAAGTTCAGAGCAAAGAAAAGAAAGAAAATTGCGTGGCAAAGATGGCAAGGGGCGGGAGGCAAGCGACTTACTTGTGACAAGATGGGAAGAAGTGGTTCCCTCCCCGATAACATTCGTTGTCAGGACGGAGCCACCAACACATGTGCCCACCACCTCTTCCTCCATGCGGGTGGGCTTGTCGGTGGGTGCCCTTGCCGGGGACGCCCCTCTGAGTGGCGTGGTTGACGGGGCGGCGTCTAAGGGGTGGCCCTCAGCGGCTCCTCCTCTTTCCGCTCTCCTCCTGTGAACCCAGCAAGATCAGCACTGAAAATACACACTCCCAACGCCCGCCAGCGGAAAATGAGCAACAAACTTACGCTGGGGGCTGGAGTGGGGGCTGCATTGAGGGCTAGTATCCGGGATGATTACAATCATCCCCAGTGCACATGGGGTGCTTGCCGGGGGTTCGTCCCCCGTTGAAGCCTTGGCCCTCTTCACCACCCTCTGAGCCAATGTCTCTGTGTCGCTATGAAGACAAGATCAAGTTAAGATAAGATGATCTAGATAAAGGATCAGGAAATTGATGGGGGGGCAAGGTGCTTACTCATCTTCCTCTTCTGGCCTCCTCTTCCTCTTCAGGCTAAAGGAACTGAGGTCAAAATCGGTCACCGGGACGGTGTCCGTAGAAGGGGGAGGAGGAGATGGGGTCCTTGGCCGCTTGGTCGAGGAGGATGCGGCGGTGCGCTTGGTTGAGGAGAAGGCAGCAGCTGCATCCTTCTTCATCGCTCCAGCTTCCTTCACCACCTCCGCGGCTGCGCGCCTCATGTGGCGCATGGGATGCGCCTAGGCCTCCTGCCGCGGCGTGGCCATGTCGGGCCGGAGTGGCTCGCCAGAGCCGTCCCGCTGTAGGACGTGCTTCTTCTTTGGGGCCGACAGCTCATTCGTGTCAGATTCCTCCTCGGCCAACTCCTCAGCCGCCTCCTCGGCAAGGGGAACCCCGGTGCTGACGCTGTTGGCCTCCTCGGTAGACCCCGTCCACTCAGCAAACTTCTTCTCCTCTTCGGCCTCTTCGGCCTCATCCTCCACGGTGCCGAGGCTGCCGGCCTCCTCGGCAAGTGTTGCCTCCTCTGCCCTGGCAGCAATGTACGCCACCTCTTTTGCGGTGGTAGGGCGGATGAGATGCGGCTTGGCACGGATATACGTCTCCAACAGGTTGTCGATGAACTTCTGCACCAGCTCTGCTTTTGGCTCAACCCAGGTCGAGTCGGGGCCGTGCACGTTGAACACCGGCATCATGGCGATGATGGCGGTCAAGAAAGAGTTGTTGCTCAAAGAGACCACCCCCGCTGGCAACCTGAACGGATTGTCGACCTTGCTGGTCTTGGCGGCCTTGTCGGACTTCTCGGCCTTGCCGGTCTTGTTAACCTTAAGCTGGAAAAGCCTCTGGCAGAGATGCACATGATGAATCATCGAAAGTTGTAATTCAGGCCAGGGCGAAGCCTCATGATGTCCGTCACGTTCTTGAAATCCCAGGATGGTCTCTCCTTTTTGTGTAGAGGAGCAATGCAGCGGCGGATGAAATCAGCGCCAATCATCTCAAGCATAAGCCCGACAGAGGTGAGGCGATGGATCCTGGTGGTGGCGACTATGAGCTTCTCATCATCGGCGTCGAGCTCTCCCCAGTCATTGCCACGGACCTACGGCTTCTGACGGACCTGGCAGAACTCCTGTGGATCCTTCTCCTCGATCCAGCACCATCGGCCCCGCCATTCGTCTCACTTATCCTTGGTGGAACCCTCCGGGTACGTACCCTTGCTCAAATCGCTTGGGATCCAAGTGACGCGGACGGAGATGGCACCCCCTGCCTGGATGCGAGGGACAAAATAGTGGCGGAAGAGCGCCATGTTGTAATGCACCCCGATGAAGCCCTCACAGAGGTGGGCAAAGAAGGCCATGCACACCACAGCATTCAGCGTAAAATCCAGAAGATGGAAGTCATAGGTGTGCATGATGTCGTTGAAGATATCGGAGAAAGGGGATAAAGCCCGCAGGAGAAGTAATCGACAAAGAAAGGGTATTTGTCTAGACCTGGCTTGGCGACGGGAGGAGGATGATGACTATGACAGGATGCCCCGGCGTCGACCATCAAGATGAAGAGGGTGTGCTTCTTCCGCAGCTTCACCAGCTCACTCTCTAGCACCTCCTTCCCCTCGGCGGCCTTGGCCGCTCCCTTGCCCTTGCTTGCCTTGGGCGCCATGGCGCCTGAGAAGTGGCGAGGGATCAAGAAGCAATGGAAGCGCGGCGGCGGCGAGCAGAGGCGAGAAGCTCTAGTTTGTGCTCAAGGAATAAGAGGGGAGCGGCGGTTCCTAGATTGAGAAGGGCGCAGAGGGTAAATGAGCAGCACCCCTGCAGATTCCTCTTTTTATGGGTAAGGCGCAGGCCGCCTCTTTACCATTTACCGCGAGATGACGCGGGCGTGCTGCAACTGTCCCATGCACGACCCCCACGTCACGCACTCAATGCGGGTCATGGGGAAGTGCAACTGACGAGAAATTTACAGCGGTTAAACCCTGCCACGCATGCCCGTGCATTGTTCTCGGCCTGGACCAACAACGCTTCACGCTTATGTGTGTCCCAGGCCCGGGGTCTCCTGCCGGTGTACAAAAGTATGGGCTCTTCTGTACCCCTTACTTGTGCACAGGCAGTCGTAGCCACGCCTGCGGCATGGATTGGCAGAGCAGCAGAAGGACAAAACACAAGACTAGAAAGACAAACATTGAAGACAATGAACAAAGAGCAGAGGACAACCTGGACCTCCCTCGGCAATACCCTTGCTGGGGCGGCTTGCGTAGCCCCGGAAGGCCCTTGCCGAGGCAGCCCGTGAAGCACCAGCAAGGCATCACCCTTGAGGCTGAGAGCTCTGACATCATCGACAACATCAAGGCCATGGCTCAAGGGCGCGTGCGTAGTAGCATGCAGATCTTTGTGAAGACTAATGGCCTGCAGGTCCACGTGGGACCAGAGGACAAAGCCCCCCCGGCAAGGCCCTTGCCGGGGATGACTGCGAGGCCTCGGCAAGACTCTTGCCGGGGACAGTTGCGGGGCCACAGCCAGGCCCACTCCCGACAAGGTTTCTCACCCCTGACGACCACTCCAGCGCGACGGCCAGCTTGCCAACCAAGAAGACGCCTGCGTGGCAGCATACATATCTTCATGGAGGTTCTACCACAGCGCCAGCACAGCAGCAGCCAGCCAGCCTAGCATTGCATGCTTCATCAACCTGGACGTGTGTCAAGGCAAGGAGGGGCGGTGACGGACGGGACGGCTTCTATTACCGTTCCTGATAAAGTAAGATCGTACATAGGCAGCGCATTAAATGTGTTTGTCCTACAATGCCAAGTGATAAGTTTGAACACTGTAGATACTTTCCACCTCCTGTGTGCCGCTGTGGCAACCCCTTTGACATATAAAAGGAGGCCCGAGGAGTACTGAGGAGGATTCGGAATTTTTGGACTAGGCATGCATCACATCTAGTTCAAGAACTCAAGAACACAAAATATACACTCAAGCAGGACTAGGGTTTTACGCATCATTGCAGCCCGAACCTGGGTAAAAATCCCTCGCGCTGATCACTAGACCTGCTCTTTGCACAGCTCTCTCCCTGCCAACCGTAGAAGGGATCCTTGTGATCCCATAGGTGTCGTTTTCCCCGACACCCTTATTACATGGAATATGCTTCTTTTTTATCGACGTATGTGTCTTCAACTCGTGTTATTGCGCAGTAATTTTTTCCTTTCTACCTCCTTTTGCAAACAGGGCTATCCATTTCACCTCGTTGCTATTGCGACCTTTTGGTGAACTGCACAAATCACTTTTTTCTTAAGAGTATTTTGTGCAGTTCCGCCAAAATGTCACACGGGCAACATTTTTACATTTCTGTGGGACTGCGGAAAGGGAGATTGGTTTTGCTATCCTCCTCATCCGACTCCGTGCCTAATCTTCTCCAACAAGTAGTTGGTCCTAAAGGGAGATCGTAGAGGTGATCGGCTTCTATTTGTGTGTTTTATGTTTCATCATCTGGTTCCACTATTATTCTAATCACACTGACTGAATATCTTTGCAAACAGGGATGATCAGCTCGATTTTAGTGGAGCTGCACAAAATGATCGGATTGTGATTTTCCTCCATAAACCACTTTTTTGGCTACAGAGCTGGGTGAAGCTAGCTGCCAACCAATGAACATTGTGCCAAGAAAATGGAGCCATGCCTACGAACAACATCGATCAATTATATATTTTTCTTTATTTGTACACCTTCTCACAACTTTGTCTTCAGTTGTGATGTGAATATTGGCGCTGATCTAGATGCATTAGCAGCCATGGTTGTTTCATTTGTATTTGATGATGGAATGTTGTAACGAGACAATATTGAGGCAAGAGGACACATGAATCCTAAGTTGAAACCTTCATAGCATCACAGTACAATTTCATTCGGCTAGCCATAGTGGGAGTAACTTAGGTAGTAACATACCGTATCCCCAGAAAAAATTGCTTATGTGGCATGGAGTTAACGACAAAAGAGATGCTTGTGGTAACATAATATGTTACTGTAACATAACACACCTCGAGGTAAAATGAGTCTATATCTTAATTAATGAAGACTTACATGTTACCATCCATATGTTTACTACCCACTATGAAGGTAGTAACATAGACTAGTAACATGTGCATGTTACTAGTCAAATTTACTCCCCACTATGACCAGCCTCATGCTGGAAAATTATGCGTACATATAAAAAAATCCTGAAGGATTGATAGCAATGCCAGAAACAATTCAACTTTGTTTTGCCGACATGTGGGACATCCTTCATTCAGCTCCACCTGCCATGCAGCAATATGTAGTGCACAACTGTAGGGAAGATTCACCCCGGTCGTTGCGCCACAGTATTAATGACTAGTGAGCAGTCAAATCACATAGCCCCACCTTCGCCACAGTATGTTGCTCGGACGAAGCAACCATCATTTCTCTCTTTGTTGAATCCGCTGCTACTCCAATATTCCCAGAGTAACAAGTTGCTCGGGCGCAACAACCATCACTTTACCTTTCCCACAGTAAGCACTACCTCTTTTTTATTATTCTAGAAAAAACCACATGCGAATATTGGACGGAAGCAGCACAACAATTGAATCAAAAATCAAAACCAACCAACGAACTACTACTAACAGTGAGCGTTTGCTAGTATCATGTACTCCGTCTGTCCATGTATATAGGGCTTAATGCGTTTTCTGAGACTAACTTTGGCCCTATTTCGATCGATGGGTTAGAGTTAGTTTGAGCTAGTTGGGGCTCAAATAGCCCTAAAGTATCCAAACATGAGGGTTACTAGAAAGATGCCCATGCATTGCATGGAACATCAAGATGCATTTTTATGAATAGTTTATCTTGTGGGAGAAAATGATGAATGAGGGAAGGCCTTATTTGCAAATGTGGAGAGGGGTGTGGGTATTTTTTTGCAAAATTGCCATTGCTTCCTTCCTATCCGTCAGATTTAAATCGGACGGCCTATGTTGCAGGATGGCAGGCACACCATCATCACCAACTCTTTTTTATAAGAGTAGGGAAATTGGAGCAAGTTGCACCAAGCCCACCAAAAAAACTATCCCACCCAAGAGGTGCTAATTGGATCTCTATCCCGCTAGCCAAGTGGTGCTAATTGAAGCTAGTTCTTGTGGGGCCCATTGAAAAATCACTTTTCTCTCTCCATCAAGTACATTTATTGTCAATCTAACCCTGTCATCCAAACACCTCTTTGGATAGAGTTAGTTTAGGGTTAGTCATGAGTTACTCTAACCTCTAGCTAAGTTAGAGTATCCAAACAGGAGCGGTATAGGACATGCAAGTTTCTCAAAGCATACCATCAAATTCGTACGTGAAAGGATCTTTTTTTTAAACAGAATGTGAAAGGATCTTTGAATGATATAATTTGCAAATTACACAAAATATTATCAATAGTCAAAGGCAACCTCAAAGAATACACTATATAAAATCTTGTATCAATAACCAAAGTGTTACTATTACACCAAACAAGCTCAAAATGAGAAACTAGACCCATTCATGGCACGACATGCATGTCTCGTTTGGTCCGTCGGTCAAAGCGCTTCCTCTTCTTGGCATAACAATGGAGTGAAGTATATTTTTAGAATGCTCTTGGCATGTCGCTAAGATGTGATGAGTTAATCGACCTAAATCGCCAGCCCGCCGCACTTTGAGAGAGACGAGGAGCGAGAAGCAATACAGGCTGGTGGATTACTAGAGCTAGGTGTCGCATGGAGGCCAAGAAATATGGTGATAGCATTGGTTGGCCATGTATGATGTAACTACACTGGGCTGTCGTGTTTAAAAGGAATACGAGCACGAAGAGAAGAGGTGCAGGCACCAACGCGGGTACTCTTTGCCTCTTTCCCTAATACTCACGCGCGGGTATACGGTGAGCTCATTTCTCTATGAAGAGCCAGCTCACCAGATAATTTGGTGAGTGTAGTAGTTGTTCATGGGAACCATGTGTGGACGAATCAAAGTTCGATCATGACATGGTGATGCATTTTTTATAAATTAAGTTATTCTATTTGATGGCATGTACGCAACATTATTTTCTCAATGGAATGTTAATCGTGCATGCACTGAATGACAAAGCAAGGGATGGTAGCCATGGACATGGTTAGCCCTTTTTGGAGACTAATACACTACTTTTGATGTGTCCCGTCAACTCGTAAATGAGGAGAAGCTTTTTTTGAAATAAATGAGGAGAAGCTTTGCTTACTACTAGTACGACCTCTCCGTCGCTCACGCATGTGCGGTGGCTCGCAGGACGAGGAGAGGCTTTTGCTTTACGATAGTGCGCTTAATACAGGCGGTGGACATGCAGCAGTTCATTCAGTATCAGATTGCCAAAAGTAGGAGTATACTGTAGTACCATCATCATTGTTTGACTTCCGGAAGAGGCGAAGATCCAAGTGCACGGTTACCTACTCACTGTATAATCAGCCATGTTTGCATGAATTTTTTAACGTAATACAATCTGAGTGGATTGCTCCAGTGGTCATCACATGTGATCCAATCGATTCGCACCCTTCCGTCGTGTTCCATTATGTCTTGTGTTCCTTCCTCCGTCTAGCACGCTGACAAGTGGGCCCCATGCTCATGTATGCCAACGTGGTAGTCAATTATTTTGCTAGAGTCAGTTATCACACCCTTTCGATGCCACGTCAATGTACCCACTAAAAACAAATTAGACTTGTTCGGTTCAACCGTCTCCCTAGGTGTTTGGAGAGGAATTGTCTGTTGCGAGGCAGTTCTATAGGTGGGCAGGTGGCAAAAACAGGAGAAAATGCGCGAACCAGCTAGACGAGAGATTTGGTTGATTTTATATCGCTAAATAATATAAAATATTATGAGTGTGGACGCTCCACCGCGAGGTTCCTTGCTCCTTCTCGGTCGGTGGGAATCTATGTTCTTCCACTCTTTTTTTACGTGAGCTTTGTTCATCCTTTTACCAACATGCGGGATCAAGGTGCACGTGTCATGCAAGAAAATGGAGATAAGCAGTGTGTAAGTGAGTCATGCACTTTGATGGCACATACTATGCAATAATTTTTCTCCTCGGTGGCACGTGAATCATGTATGTAGATGGAGCGCAGGGTGGTAGCCATGGACTAAATAAGTAACTTTGATGTGTCCCGTCAACTCGCAGAATGACGAGAAGCTTGCTTGCTACACCCTCTCCCTCGCCCGCGCGCATGTTGTTGCTCGCAGCACGAGGAGAAGCTTCTGCTTACAATTATAGTGGGCTTTATAGTACAAGCGGTGGACGTGCAGTAGTCATTCGGTGTTAGAAGTACATATATACTGTAGTACCATCATCATTGTTCGTATTCCGGAATAGGTGAAGATCCAAGCGCATGGTCACCTACTCACAGTATAATCGTCTGTGTTTGCATGATTTTTTGAACATACAATCTGAGTGGATAGCTATTGTGGTCATCACACATGAGCGGATGTATATGTGGGCTAGGTGGGCAGGCGGCAAAAAACAGGGGGAAATGCGCGAACCAGCTAGACAAGGGAGGGAAGCTTCTACATTCATGGGGGGCGTGGCATTGACCATTGGGTGGAAATAGGCGGTCATCCAAGTGCGCAATATAGGATGCAAAGAAGGATCCTACAGCAGCAAGGACTAGCTTCCCTACCAATAGCTCATCTAACAGAACTCCCAAGTTAAGTGTGCTGAGACTGGAGTAGTCATCAGATGGGTCACCGGATGGGAAGTGGGCTCGATGTTAAATTAACTGATTTGATGGATCACTATAAACATTTAATTGCATTGAATGTATATTGCGCTCCATAATATTAGTTGAGTTAACCTCGAGCTCCTTGTTGAGCTCCTTGTTTTCAAATTTTTGACTTTTTTTGAACACATGTTGATTGGCTTGAAGAAGGTCTATCCCATTACTTTTTTATTTTTTTTAATTTTTTCAACACATGTTGATTGGCTTGAATGAAGGTCTATCCCATTACTTTACAACATGTTTCCAAAACATGGATCTCGAGGTTAATTTCACTAATAGGACGAAGCATTATATACATTCTGTAATTAAATGTTTTCCAAAAAAGTGATATGATTTCTGTAAAACTTATAAGTCATGTATGTCAAATTAACCTTTGTGTACTTGTTCTCAAATTAACCTTCGGGCCTTGCAGGAGTGTTGCAATGTGTCAGCGTCAATTCCAAGATGAGCCATTTCTAAACACATGTTAACCTAAGGTCTATCGCGTTACTTGACGACATGTTTCAAAAAAGTGATATGACTTCTGTCAAGTTATTAGTAATGTATGTCAAATTAATCTCTATGTAATTATTCTCAAATTAACCTCTCGGCCTTGCAAGAGTGCTGCAATGCATCAGCGTCAATTGCAAGATGAGCCAGCAAGCTAGCAGTGGTGTTGCCAACATGCTCAAAGTGCACGCAACATTGAGTAGAAAGAAGCATTCCCATGAAATTAATGCGGGCTTAGGGAGGCCCTTTGCTCAAAGGGCAATTATAGTAAGGTACAGTCAGCTCGCTATAAGGACGAGGAGCGAGAAGCAATACAGCTGCTGGATATATACTATAACTAGGTGTCGCACGGAGGCCTAGGAATATGGTGAATGCATGAGGCGGGCGATGTATGATCTGTTTCAGTGTTGCACGTCAATTATCATATAGAAACATATACCTAATTAAAATACACATGCCAAACCTATAGATGTTTTTTCCCGATGATATAGAGATGATGTTACACCTTATTACACATTTTATGTTATTTAATTGCAGGTAACATTACAACCAACTTACGAAAATAATGGTAACCGGTTTTACATGTTCGTAATGGTATTATCATTGGACTACCATGTAGGATAAATGATGAGGTGGATGAGAGAGACCATAAGAAAATGCATGTCTTCTCTTTATTAATAGATGATCTCTTACCAACATTATGTCTCACCAAATATTTAGAAATACCGCGTTATCAAAGATAAGACTAAAATTAACCCACTACAACATATTTTGATGTCTCCTCTAGATTACGTGACAGTCTTAAGAAAAACCTGTCTTATCAAGCATTGTGCATGCTCAAATTAGTAATAAATCAACATTTGGATAGTTGAGAATAACATGTGCGATTACGAATATATCTTTTTGCAAATATAGAACAAAATGTTCATTTTTTCCAGTAGAAAAGAGTGTTCAATGTGACTAATTAGCTCCATGATGGTTTTGACTAATTTAATTTAAAAATGAACCACGTGTTTTCTTTGGTAACACATAATTAGGAACTAAATGGAGATTGGACACCATGTCCTACCACGTACGTAAGTGTAGCAATCAAGATTTATTCACGTACAGGGCAGGCTTGTACTCCCTATAAGAGTGTTTAGATCACTAAAGTAGTGATCTAAAACTCTTTATGTTAGTTTATGGCGGGAGTAATTCTTAGAGAAAAGTAAAGAAAAGAAATGGGCAAGCTGACTACGACAACATGTGAAGTTTTGAACCCACATGTTGCATGAGCACGTGCCCTCACTACAAAAAAATACACTTCCATGATGATACGTGTTTGTCACAGTAGGTCACATTTTCTGTCATGCATGTACATCCATGACGATTTTATGACAGAATCAAGATAGTCATACATGTGCTGTCGTAGAAGTGTTCCATGATATTACCAAAATTATCATCACGGAAGTGTCCACTTCCATGATGAAAAATCGCGCATCACAGATGTGCTTTCGTCAAGAGTGGCCGACAAATGGCATCCAGTGTAACGGAACGTCGTTAAGCTATCAGGTCCGATTTTGGATCCGATAACCCGTTAACAGCCCGGACCAATGGGGATTTTCCACGTGTAAAATCAGCATTGGCTGGAGGAAACACGTGTCAGCTCCCCGTTGGCACAGGTGCCACTCATCCAATGGGCGAGATGCACTTATGAAATGTTGACACGTGGACCGGCCCAAAAGTGGCCCATAAAGTTTAAATGGGCCGGCCCAACTAAAGGCCCACAAGATTTTGCAGTCCATAATGGGCCGGCCCAGCAAAAGGCCCACGAGATTTTGCGGACCATAATGGGCCGGCCCAGCTAAAGGCCCACAAGATTTTGCGGGCCATAATTGGCTGGCCCAGCTAAAGGCGCGAGATTTTGCGGACCATAATGGGCCGACCCAGCTAAAGGCCCACAAGATTTTGCGGACCATAATGGGTCGGCCCAGCTAAAGGCCCACGAGATTTCATCGACCATAATGGTCCGACCCAGCTGAAGGCCCAAAAGATTTTGATGACACTAGTAGGCCGGCCCATTAACAGGCTGCCATGTTTTGGGCCAAATGCCGGCCCATATTTGATCCGGTCCATTAACAGCCCGCCATGTTCCGGGTCTAATAAAGGCCCATATGAGATCTGGCCCGTTAAAAGCCTACCACGTTCTGGGCCAAATTACGGCCTAGATCAGGTCCGGCCCTTTGAGGCTTTGGCCTAAATAATGGCCCATATTAGATTCAGCCCGTCAACTCGACGCTATGCTTTTGGGCCCACTTGATAAAGGCCCATTTAGTAATTCCGCCTGATATTAGTTTCGTCCTGTTAAAGGCCCGATTAACATTTCGGCCCTATATATATTTCGGCCTGTTAAAAGCCCGTCATATAGTTGGGCCTAACTACGGCCCCGTTTGCATCCGGCCTACTCACAGCCGATAATCTGATTGGGCCAAACAAGGACCGAGACAATTTTGGCCTCTTATAAGCCCATGATTTGATTGGCACATCATGGGTCGGGGTCTATTTCGGCCTGCTACCGGTCCGTGAGCTGTTCGGCACGTTTCAGGCCCAACCTACTTTTTCGCCTCCTAAAAGACCATTGAGTTTTCTTGGGAAAATAGGGCCAGTGGTTTACTCGGCCTATTAAAGGCCCGAATCTACTAGTGGGCCAGTTTACATTTTGGCTTGTTAATGGACGAAGATGACGGGGCCCATGATGCGGATCATACATAGTGATTTGCATGACGGCCCGATTATGTACCGTAATTTTACGGTTTGGCCGGTTTACTCCGAAGATAGGATATATATATATACAGTAAAATAACTGCAGCATCGTGAATAAGAAAAAAAACTAGACTATAAAATAAAGAAATTACGGCATATTACATCCACTGGGCATCAAAGTTGGCCACTATGATAATAAAGCACAAGAAGACAACAGATAACATACACTGGGCATCAAAGATCGCCACCAGTGCAATTAAACACGCCGACAAAATAATATACAAAACCGACAGCACTTCAATAGAGAAAGGTTAGCCCTGCTCGGGAGCTGCAAGCAAGCAGCTGAGCAAGTTGATGAGACTGCACTTGTTTGCCACTTATATCCTTCTCACTCTGAAAGATAAACAAGCAGAGAGATGACCGGTTTTGCACATATAAATATCAGTGCTGACAATTCATCACATTTCTTACTGACGAATAAAGTGACACAGTTTAAAATAGCATTAACACAATATGGTATTGTTCAGGTCAAGACATGGCAGGAAATGCCATTGTGAAGGAGTTGGCAGCTTCACGACACCACTGGATTATAGATTAGGAACTCATAAGTATCAATGGTTAGTGTGCTGTCAATTTATCCCATTTCAGATTGGCAAAATAAGATCACTTGCTCTGTCTAGTTTAATTTACATGGTATGAAGAAGGAACTTGGTTGTACAACTGAAAACTTAAATTGAGAAGGACAAACTTTTGTTTATGAACTACATAATAAACTTTAAACATGCAATTTGATGCAAACACCAAAAATAAACAACTGTTGCAGTCATGCCTAACCAAATATACACAACAAAGTTTGAAGGCTTGAGAAGGACAAACTTACATTATTGGTGAAGGCAGGCTCTATAAAGCCCTTGTCCATGCTGATGGGGGGGGGGCAATTCAAGAAGTTTACCACAGAATCTTCTTCATAAGCATTGCCTTTATTCTACATTTTGTTAAGAGTAAATATAGATGTGACAATATAAGAAAAAATGGAGAATATTTAAGATAAGATGAAGAGTGATGCTACATAACCAAGTAGCTATAAATGTAAGTACAGCGATACAGGCAAAAGGTACAACCAAGAGCAATGCAGAGCTAAACTTCTTCAGTACCATCGGTGTTATCCAACCTTATGGTAAGAGTAAATATAGATCTTATGTGTAGAAAATGGAGGGCAAAGGAAAATAAGCTGCAGAGTGATGGTACATGAACAACTACCTGTCAATATAAGTACACTGATAAAGGACAGCAGGTACTTACAAGAACAATGCAGAGCTAAAAAATTCATTGGCATTGGATATATTCTACACTAATGTAACCATTCATACAGATCAGATAATTTGGAGCGAACAATTGATAAGCAAGCTATCATGCATACTGCTGTCACATAATGAACCAGGTATGTATGCAAGTATAGTGATACAGGACAACAGTACTAACAAGAGCAAAGCAGCGGGCAGCATATTTGCGATATCCTGTCGTTCTTTTCAAACCGGAATTCTTTTTCGAGCAGATTTCCTGCAAAAAAGATCCGTAAGGCACATGCGGAAAAGTAGAAGTTCAAATTGTCATGCGATATCATAGACAGTACCTCATCCTCGGAACGAGACCAGTGCATAACAAGGTTTTTCCATTCAATGTCTTCTAAATTTAGCACAGGAGACTTCACCGGAAATTCGTTTATAGACTTGCCATCAAAGTGTGATTTCCTCAGGTAACACCGATACTGCTGCAATGCTTCCTTGAAAAGCGCAAGCAAGCTTTGCTCGTCATGACTATCCAGATTGACCCTCGCCTACTTACAACAATGTAATGTAAATCATTGATGTGTTCAATCAGCAGAAAACAGGAAAATAATCACCATGAATAATAGCACTTACACGTAAGTGGGACAGGAAGATGTGAAAATGGTGTTTGTCTTCACTATAATCTTCCCATGATGGGAATATATGCACGTAGTCCCTAACAACATTGAAAGCATTGTCTTTTAAACTGGGAATAACTGGAATGGGGTTCCAATCTGCAGGAATTGGCCGTCTCTGCAGTTGGGATAGGTCTTCGGCCGGTGGACTTGCTGTACTTTTTGCTGGAGTGGGATTTTTCTGTGGTACGGCTGGTGCTATGGCAACTGAAATCGGCATACCTTTTGCTGGAGTGCAGGTCCTGTGTGGTGGGGCTAGTGGTGTGGCCAGTGAAGTATGGGTACAGTCTGCTGGAGTCGGTCCTACGTTTTGTGTCACTGGTTGTACAGCCAATATAAGTGGGGTGTTGTCTGATTTCTCCGGCACAACCACGTTTTTCAAGGACTTTGCTGGTGCTCCTTCAGGTTCGGCAATCACCCTCTTCCTTTTTGATGTCTGATGCACAAGAACAGCATTTGAGTGGAAAAACATGGTATGATGACAGATGGAATATGTATTGATAATGGATGGGCATGGCATCTCGACATATATGATGAGTAAACTAAGCAGATGGCGGTGCAACAAAGTAGAAGAAATGCAAGACAACATATGCAAGATACGCGCAATCAATAAAACCTTGCCAAATTAGAACAGGCACCTTGATGGGTGAACATGACAGGCCATCTGCCTTTGACTCCTCGAGGTTAGAATAGTCATTAGGATCATATTCTGAACAAGAATCTACAGGTGGGGAGCGTATGAGTTTCATTGCATCCAGAATGGCACTCAATGCCTTGGTGCCAATTTTGTAAGTCATTGCAGTGTTCCACAATATTCTTCTGATGCACGGATTCTGATATTCACTGTAATTACGTATAATATCTGAGAACCATGAAAACATAAATAGTTGTGAGATTATCTTTGTAATGCAGAGGATATTCTAATATAGGGGCGCCCCTGTAAACACTTGTGTGCTATCACTGGATTCTGATGAGAGAGCTCATGTGTGCTGTAATATGGTGCGTGCATTTATATAATCTGGCACAAGTACACAAAAAATAGGCTCCAGAAGTAAGGATAGTTGGCAGATGATAGGTTCATAATATACTGTATAGAGAGTTTATTGCCAAACCATGATAACAAGAGCACACAACAACTAGGCAGATCATAGTGTACATAAAAGGGGTACACCATAACCACGATATATAAATCGGGAAAGTGGAACTGGCTTGAAAATACGGTGTTGTATTGCCGCTAGTAATTGAAAGCCTATCGATCACGTACAGGCCAGCTCTATCAGCTGTTGACTGCAGATGTCCCTGCTCCCCTTCCTGACAAGGAACATACTGTACGTACTAAATACAGAATAACAAAAGAGGAACATGTTAAAGAACAGAAGAGGAAGCATATTCTTGAGGTTCCGCTTCATTGCATACAATGTTGGTTGCCCACTCATGATGAATCACAGCGCCCAAAGAAATGCAATTCCATGTTGTCTCTCTATATGTGGCAATTTTGAACAAGAGTCATTAGGATCATATTCTGAACAAGAGTCAACAGGTGGGGAGCGTATGAGTTTCATTGCATCCAGAATGGCACTCAATGCCTTGGTGCCAATTTTGTAAGTCATTGCAGTGTTTAGCTTCAAGAGTGGACTGCTGCTAGTGCGACACAAAGCAGCTACACAGATCATAGTGTAGATATAACGGGAAAACCTTAAGCATCAGAGTAAAATCAGCAAAGTGGAACTTGCTGGAATATATGTGCTAGTATTGCCGGTACGGCTAGAAAGGCTTCGGATACCAGCTCTCTTCAACTGAAGGTGCGGTACTGTTAATATCAGTGTAACTCTCAAAGGCGACACAGCTCCCCGCATTTCCTTGCTATTCTTATAGGATTCAAGTGGGCAGGCCACTACAAATCCTATTCTCATGTTTACAAAATCCTACGAATCAAAGAGGCCCAAAGAGTTCAAAGTGTCCATCACAACCGACCGTATAGACCTCTACACTGCAAATGTCCCTGCTCATCTTCACTACAAGGAACATACTGTACTACTATCATACTCCCTCCGTTCCAAAATATAAGTCTTGGTAGAGATTTCCACTATGGATCACATACATATGTATCCAGATACATTCTAGAGTGTAGATTCACTCATTTTTCTCCATATGTAATCCATGGTGGAATCTATACAAAGACTTGTATTTAGGAACGGAGAGAGTACTTATTAAAGAAGAACGGAAGAGGAACATGCTAAAGAAGAGCAAGCAGATTTTGGATAATAAAATGTTCGTTGCAGCAGTGCCCACACATGATGAACCAGAGCGCATTAAGAAAGAAACTCCCTCCTGTCTCTCTATATGTGGTGCACGTGCTTTTCGAAAGTAAAGTAGGAACGTTAGCTGACTAATTAAATGTTATCTATTTTAGTAATATCAGCATCACATCAGATTCGTACTTGAGCAACAAGTTTAGAATTATGAGTGGCATGTTGTTTAGCTTGATGGATTCAGGAGCAGTGCTAAGCAGGTACGATGATGGTACTGAATATAAAGGCATGTCTGCATGCAAGTCGCGTGACTTTTGTCATTTGGGTCAGTCGACCATTTCAGGCGGTTCGATGAAGATCCTACGTATCCTAACCCTTCTTCTTCCTCGTCTCTGATTCTTCCCGTATAGAACACCGCACGGGCCGCCGGCCGAACCACCGGCCCCCACCGCCTGTGTTCCTCCGCCACCCCCACCCCCCACCCCCGCCCCCATCTACGTCGAGTTTTCTTCGTTCGGCGAGTCCCCACCACCCCCATCCCCACAACCACCTTCCCCACCCGAGCCCCTTCATTCGCACCGGCGAACTCCGGCGAGCTCTGAAAAATCGACTAACCCAATTTTGAAATTTAGTCTACTACGATTTAACTAGTGTGGAATATAAAAGGGGGAAACCATAAGAATTGGGAGTATAGTGTTGAGCGTTCCATGGCGGATCTGAAGGTGCAAACCAGACAAAGGCAACTTTGCAACCAATGTTTGCTTTCAACTAGCAAGTAAGTGATGGACAAGAAATCAGAGTAAAGCAGTGGCGATCTATTTTCTTGCTGCGATAAATAAGTTGAGCAGATACGAAAGAGTACCGCCTCTGGTGCGGCGCCGTGTATGCATCTGCTGAGAATTTGACGGTGCTGCGGTAGCGATGGCTGTCAGTGGTGTGGAAGCAGATCTAGGAGGGTAGACGGTGGCGGCGGGGCGCGGTGGACGAGACGGTCGTAGGAGCGGCGCCGGCAAGGTGGACGATGGCGGGGATGAAGCAAGAGGATGGGATGCAAGGATCCCGGTCTGAAGCCGTGGATGAGAGAGGTCAATCTCTTATAATGGACGGCAGCGTCGGGGTATCAGGTCCGCCATGGTGGAGGAGGACGGAGGTGCATGGGGTGGCGGACGGAGGAGGCTGGGGTGGAGAGGGTGTTTTGGCGCTCACGGAGTACTAATGGGGAAATGGAGGTAGAGAGGAAGGGGGAACCATGTCTTTAGGGCGCGCTTGTCTCAAATGCGAGGAAATTTACAAACTTAGCCCCCGTTTCAAATTTCCTACATCACAGCAATATTAGTCGGTTGGGGATAGGACGGTAATCTCGCATACACCAAATATTTGCCGACGAGGGTTTGTTTTTGGCGCCCACCATGTATGAATCGGGGAGGGAGTCGATTTCGGCCGAGGACACACTGTGTTTTGGCACCCAACGTGTATGAATCCAGGTGAGAGGTGGTTATGTCACGTTTGAGTGAAATTACAAACCTACCCCTATCGAAACCTATAGAAATCGAGCAGATAGGCTTTGCGTGGCAGGGATAGGAAGTAGTAATTTCCATCTCACAGATTTTGGTTTCGGGCGGTTACTGCGACTTCCCCGCTTCGTTCAAATTTTGCAGAGTGCACATTTATCGTGCCAACTCAATTCGAATCCCGTTTGTATTCTATTTTTTCCGGGCGGGATCCATTTTCGATTGGAATAAAATTCTATATACATCATTTTTTATATATACTTTCAAAAGCACAACACCCTTTATACATAAATATGGTTTACAAATGGCATGATCTCAGATTCATAAGGTTGTATCCATCAATTTGGATTTTCAAATATTTGAAACCACTTTATGTTGAAATCCAATGTATGCATTCCTCGCTAACTGTCTCCAATTAATGTGTGTTTCATGCGGGTTTTTTTACTTCTCAAACATGTATAATGTGTTTCACACACGCAACATATAGTGTAATCCCGTTTAGACATTAATTGCATATAAACCATGCATTGTTTCTAATTAAAGAATCTATGGATCACCAATATTGATAAACTATATAACATTACACGTGTCCCCAAATTCAAATGAATATGCATGTTTGATACACCAATTTGCGTTATGATATTATCGATGTCGTGATCTCCAGTTTAAATATTTGAATCCCCTTTAATCCAGATATTCGTCTCATATAGCTATCACTCATGCTTATATAGGACTATCTCTCTAGACCTATACGCGTTCATCGTCTCTCGGGTATCTCTCGTGCTACCTGTATGTCGACAATGATCTTTTATCTTTGTAACACACTGACGGTACTCTCTCCCTCGACCTTCATCACTCTATCTCTCTCTAAGTATATCTCGCTCCCTGCTATGTGTCTCTAACTATGATTCTCCATGTGGAATCTCTTTCTCTCACACAAACACAAAACTTTGTCTTTCAGGGTCTCATTTCTCTCTACTATTCCCCTGTGTGCCACTCGCACACCCCTCATACAGAGATGTCTTTCGCTCCTTAGGTATGAGAACCTACGACTCTTCCTCTTAAATATCTCTTTCTCACACACAAACACAAACTCTGTCTCCCAGGGTCTCATATTTCTCCACTGTTCTCTTGTATGTCGCTCACACACACTCTCTCTCCCTAGAGATATCTTGCGTTCCCTCATATGTCTCTCTAGCTATCACTCTCGTTGTGAAATATCTTTCTCTCTCGCAGACACAAAACTCCGTCTCTCGGGATCTCATTTCTCTCTGATATTTGTTTGTATGTGACTCACATGCACCCTCTCTCTATCTCTCTCACACCCACACACATAACTCAGCCTTCTGATCCACTCGACTCCTATCTCTAACGCACACTAGCTAGCATCTTTATCTTTCTATTTATCTGTTTCTCCATCAACCTTCTTTCTCGCCCTCACTCTTGCTTCCTATCACGCACACTACATATGTTTCTCTCTACATGCAGTCAAGTGCCCTCTTTTTATCTTTCTCTCACACACACATAACTTCACCCTCTGAACCACCCGGCGGTCATCTCCAACACTCAAACTAGCGGATGTCCCTCTAGCTAGCATCTCCATCTCTGTATCTATCTGTAGTTTCTCCGTCAACATTTCTTTCTCGCACGCAGTCTTGCTTCCTATCACCCACACTATATATGTCTCTCCATACATATGCATTTATAGGTTGATCTCTTTTGCACAATCGTTGTGCCTCACTCCCTCTGCTCGCCATAGATGCATGCTCCAGCCCACGCCACTATCTCTTAAAGACAAAAACACATGCTCAATTGTCGGGCCTTCTTCCCTGCATTCTCACATGCATGCATATTGTCATACCGATCCGTCTATCCCATGTCATTGATCTTATGACTTATGTCTTCTTTCTTTTATCTCGATCATGCGCGCGTACACACACACACACACATCCCACGTATACATGTATACCTCTCACACATGCACGTTCAAGGTCTCTATGTCTCCATACGTAGTTAATTACCCTCAACCCTAACGCCACATCGAATCGTTCTCTTCTTGTGTGCACATAACTTCCGCCTGGATGGATAAAACACATACTCACACTTAACAATCTCCTTCTAGATACCCCCCCTCTCACTCTTCCCCTATATCCCCGAAACCAATAAGACGATCCCTTCGTTTAATTCCCGCCTACATGCACCATTGATATATAGTAGTCTTCCTCAGTGTCTCTCGAACAAACAGGTTCTCGCGATGTGGACTCCTCTCACGCGCACACACCTTCTCTTCCCTCCCTATGGGCATTTTCTCTCTCGCACCCCATCGTTGGTGGCCTCTGCCATACACATCACCTCTCTATGATGAAGCCATGCACACTTAAATTACATCCGCCACCGAGGACCCCGCGACACACACACACACACACAAAAACAAACAAACACACAAACACACGCATGCACCCACACACACACACACTAAGACTCCATCACACACACACACACTAAGACTCCATCTCTCTCTCTCTCTCTCACACACACACACACACACACACACAAACACAAACACACACACACACACTAAGACTCCATCTCACACACACATGCTCTAGGCGGAGCATTTGTTTCCTACCACCCTTCATCCAACCTTACCCGTATGATAAACAATCACCTAATTTACTTGTATAACATGGACAAATTCCACTTTACTTTGGTAGTTAGCAAACTTATCATCTGTACCCTTATAAAAAACCGAGTTGGCAATGATGGTGTGCCTGCCATCTTGTAATATAGACCGTCTGATCTATATCTGACGAATAGAAAGCAAACTATGATAATTTTACAAAAGATACCCGCACCTCTCTCCACATCCTTACCTCCCACAACCTCATTGTTGAGCAATTAAAAAAGGAAGTCTCTGGAACAATCTAGCATGGTGGCCGCTACCACCTGCCGGCACCGTCCATCCCCATGCCTCTGCCCATTCTGACCACCAGTCACCACCACGCTCCACTCCTCCTCACATTATCTCTTATCTTTCATTTTTTTGATGACATTCTCGAGATACCAGTTTTTCGATAAAGTTCTCGAGATATCATTAGTTTTTACACATGGGATTACTCCTGCATGGGTCAATCACAACAGGTGTTTTGTAAAAAAATGCATATTGATGTTCCGTGCAATGCACGAACATCTTGCTTGTAATTATATAACACAAATCACGAACAGGAAGTGACATTTTTTTACACAACCACGTTAACATGGACACGTAAATCACTAGCTAAAGTAAATACCATTATACTTATATCCCGATGCAAACGGTTGAGTACATGTCCGAAGAGTAGAGTCGCACAAACGCACTCTGTCTCTCAGAATCTCACACACACACACCAGTTACGTGACGCCCATTTAAGCAGACACGTATGCTACAATTTGTGCACCCGCGGGTACACGTGATGCTGCGCATTTATTTAAGCCGGACGGCGAACCCAAATAGTAGCTGCATTCATTCCCCTCCCGCCACCTCTTCTCTGGTCGCCGTCGCCCGGTAGCCATGGCCCAGCCGAAGGTAACAACATATGCCATACTCCCGCTAGAGTGGCCTTTAATCTGGAAATTTTAGTGGTCATGCATGCCTCTTTTTGTGCTAGCACTCCTATATAAGGGTTGACCGGTCGCTTCCCGCAGACGTGCGCGGGCGGTGGAAAAGGAAGGAGAAGGGAAGCGGGCTGTGGAGTAACGTGTTTTACCACAATTTCTTAGGAAACTGAGTGCAATAATTGAGTAGTTTTGCAAACTACCAGTACTACACCTGAAACGGTTCAAAACCTATACTCCCCTGCCAGCATGCGCTTCCCATGTGAAATGGCCAACGTCGCCCTAGAGCGTCAGTGCTGCATTAATGCCCAGCCAGAGCGGAGGCGACCTCTCACTAGTGTCGGCTTTCAAGCGGTGCGATGACCAAGAGAGCATCGCTTCCTAGTGCACGCGATTGCTCCGCGTCGAGGCTGGCCATAGGCCCTGTTTGGATCCATGGGTTAGAGTTAGTTTGAGGTAGTTGGGGCTCAAATAGCCCTAAAGTATCCAAGCATGAGGGTTTAAATAAGAGCAAGTTGCACCGAACCCACCAAAAAAACATCCCACCCAAGACGTGCTAACTGGAGATAGTTCTCATTGGGACCACTGAAAATTCACTTTTCTCTCTCCATCAAGTGCATTTATTGTCAATCTAACCCTGTCAACCAAACACCTCTTTGGCTATAGTTAGTTCGGGGTTAGTCATGAGTTAGTCTAACCTCTAGCTAAGTTAGAGTATCCAAACAGGAGAAATATAGGACATGCAAGTTGCTCAAAGCATACAGTCAAATTCGTACGTGAAAGGATTTTTTTTCTTTTTGAAAATGGAACGTGAAAGGAATTTTTTTTAGAATGCTCTTGGCATGTCGCTAACATGTGATGAGTTAACCGACCTCAATAGACGGCAAAAACGCTAGCCCGCCGCACTTTGAGAGAGACGAGGAGGGAGAAGCGATACGGGCTATTGGATTACAAGAGATAGGTGTTGCACGGAAGCCAAGAAACATGGTGATAGCGTGGGTTAGCCATGTACTAGTATGATGTAACTACACTAGGCTGCCGTGTTTTGTACTCTTCCAGTCCACTGTGGAGATGATTGGTTGATTTTATATCGCTGAATAATATAAAATATTATGAGTGCAGACGCTCCACCACGAGGTTCCTTGATCCTTCTCGGTCGTCGGGAATCTTTGTTCTTCCACTCTATTTTTTACGTGAGCTTTGTTCATCCTTTTGCCAACACGCGAGACATCTAGCATCAAGGTGCATGTGTCATGCAAGGATCGTTCCATCTATATGAAGAACCCGTGGGACTGGAACTACGAGATGGACATGTACCCAGGAGTGCACGTACGAACCTGAGTAATGTAGCGCAGTAAGTGAAGTAGAAAGGCACAAATGGTATGAACATGCGTGGCATATAGGGTGTGTTTGGTTGCGTTCTCGTCTCAGCATAGTTGTTCCCTCTTCATGCATGCTCAACTAAACACCCCTCTTCATGCATGCTCTCTTCATGCATGCTTCTAGTGTATTTGTGCTAAACTAGTGTGGACTCATGCACCCTCCGTACACTCTACCAAACACCCAAAACTAGGTCGAGAAGGGAAATCTTGGGCGGCATTTGTCTCTTACAGTTATTTGGAACGGAGGGAGTACCACTAAATGTTGTACGAGCAATGCACGGTGATGTTATGGAGTACGTGCCTAAGTACTCTACTACTACTACTACTATATTAGTTGGAGGCACATATTAGATTTTATATTTGTTTACGTGTATGCCCCAAGACCTTCCAACTAGACATGTCTTTCTCTCCAGGTCGCACTTTGTATCGTTCATACCACTAGTACTACTACGTGTGGTCTCCGACCCAAAAGTGGAAGAAGTGGAGACGCTCTACCACGCTGTTTTTTTTGCGTTGGGCTCTACCACGTTGTTCTTGTCCCACTCCTTCCGCTGACTTGTGGGACATCCAGCACGTGTCGTGTTTGGCACTCTTTGTCATAAGAGTTGTAATGCTAGCATTCATCAGAAATAAAAAATAAATATAAATCAGCAGTGATACTATTTTTTTGAGAACCAATCAGCAGTGATACTATACCACACGGTTTCCTTGCTCCTCAATATTGGAAAGAATACTTCCATTCGCCAACATGTGGGATGTCGACCATCCTGGTCCACTTGCCATGCACGCAGAACTCCAAGGGAGAGTCACCCCGGTCGTCGCGCCGCAGTAATAATGACTAATGAGCCGTCAAATCACAGGCCCAACCTTTCCCACTTTGAAGTTGCTCAGACGAAGGAACCATCATGACTTCGTTGAATTCCGCTTCTTGAAGAAAACTACTGTACCAGCAGTACTGCTAGCACAGTAGTTACTCCAACAGACGCCTCCTTTCATTCATAGGATAGGAATTTTATAGGAATATGGAAATCATAGGAAGTGAGATGACATGCATCTCAATTCCTATAGAGAAAGAGATGCCATTTGATGCACAGGATAGGAACTTTTCCATTGAGTCTAGGCTAATGTACTGGTAATTTGCTCTAAAAACTACAGTAGCAACTAGTAGTACTGGTACATGCTCGTACTTAGACACAGACATAGACACTAACTACTAGTACTACTACTTCTCACATGCTGGCCAGACGCCGTCGTTCTCCTTCCCGGCTTTGTCGGCGACACCCCACCGTGCTTGGATCTCCGCCGACCTCTCCGCAGCAGCGCATGCGTCCTCTTCTTTCTTGCGGCGGTGGGCCTCTCTTTTCCCGAGTGCTTTCTGACTTTTCCGCTCCCTCTATGCGGCTTTGGCCGCCTCTTGCTCTACCGCCCATTCGGCCTTGGCAGCTTCAAATTCCTTCCACATAGGTGTGAGGTCGCGAGCGGCGATGAACTCGGCACGGCGGGATGCCATCGCTTCCCTACCATTTTGTGTACAGTCATGGGCGGCGAGGAACTCGGCGCGGCGGGATGCCGTCGCTTCCTTACCGGTTAGTGTGTGGTGCGGTGGCATGAACGACGCTTGGTGAGAGCTCTGGGGTGGAGTGGTCAGACAACCGTGTAGTGCATTGGTTTGTCAAGAGCTCAAGGACAGAAGACGAAGGAAATTTGGATCCCCTTCAATCCTGGTCATTTATTACCGAGTAAAATGCATTGGCGGTCATCGAACTTGTCTTGATAGCTCACTTTGATCATTGTATACGAGATATGGTGATTACACGGTCACTGGCTCAGCGTATAGCTCCGTATTTGTCTGATTGACCAGTCAAATAGTTCGCATGCGCCTCATCAGCTCGTGTTCTTTATCTATCTACGCGGGCCTACCTGTCAGTGGAGAAAGAAATAAAAACCAAAATTATGCGTATGTGGGTAATCAAACCACGGACTCGTCGCTGCAACGCACACTTGTCAACCAAATGAAAATGAAATACTTTGCGTGACACTCACGCTCACGCTGTCAAAGCATGCTAATGCATGCACGTCGCCCTCTCAATCAAAGTACTGCTCATGGCACAACGCAAACGGCCAGCCCATCACCTACGCGCCCCGGCGGTGCCTAACATTATTGTTTAGATGTTTGATGGAGGCCTATGCGAACGACGAGCATGTATTCACCTGGCTCAACACCAACGATCATACTCGGAGCGCCTTGCTCATGTATATCGTCCATCACAACGACAATCTATAAAACAGCCTAGCTAGAGAGGGTACTATGGTATTGAGTATGTACTATCGTGAACGACCGATCTTAGTGCCACTACACACAAGTGTTTGTCTAGTCGATTCGTCCATTATTCGTAAGTTATGCATGGTTGTGTGGTGTCTAATGGTGGTCGTCGAAGGCTAGCTGGCGACAAGAGCGGTTGCATGGACGCCTGGTTGTCAATATGTGCCGCATATGCTTCAAAGGCTCGTCATCCATGAGTTCACACTTTACCACCACGCCAGTGTCTGACCGCCCTGGCCTACCAAAACCCCTTCCATGGCTAGCGTGCGCTTCCCGCCTGAAATGATCACCATCTCTCCAGAACGTCAATGCCGTATTCACCGGACTTAACTGCCGGTGCAGTTGGTGTGTCACTGACATGCGGGCCAGATGCCCGTTGGGACCACATGTCAGTAACCCAACGCACCTGCAGTTAAGTCACTGAAGCAGCGTCCGCATTCACGCCCGATGAACCTACTCCGGCGCCAGCCATCCATCGGTTTGTCGTGGCTCATTGCCATTCGCCCACTATATTAACTTGAGCCCCAACTCCCAGCCATAGCCAAAGACCCACACTCATTCTCCTCCGATCCCTTCCTTCTGTCGGCACCACTCCAACCATGGCCTCCTGGCGCTCGGAAGCTCTCTTGGACGTACTGTCGCAGGAGCAGACGAGAGACATCAGCGGCTCCGCTCCGGGCGTGCTCCAAAGCTCTCTTCGACATACTATCGCAGGAACGAGATCGCCGGCACCCCATCGGCCGCCCTTCGCCGCCACGACCACGCAGCCAACGCACGTGCGCGGGCGCATCCGATAGCGAGGAAGAGTAGTACACGGTAGGTCTCCGCCGCTCTAGTCCCAGGAAGGCCACTGCTACTCCACTTAGTCGACGCCAAGCTTGGTGGGGTAAACATCAGCGGCCGATTAGCCGCTTGACGATGACGTGGAGGCGGAAATCTTCAGAACCTTATGCTCCAGAGGAGGAGGTTATCAAGGTGGATGTGGAGGAGGCAAAGGCAATGGATGGCTTTCTCGTGTTCATGGCCGGACTTGGTGGTCGGGCGCCGGCGATCATTTAGATTAGGTTTATAGTAGGTTTTAGTATAGTTTGTGTGAAATATGTAATGAATTTCGTCCAGTTTGTAGGAATTTTTTTCGAAATGTAATGAATTTCATCCGGTTAATTTGAAGTTTGCTTTGTTTGCACAAATTTCATCCGTTTAGTTTATATAGTTGTCGAAAGGTATGCGGGCAGTATCGGATGGCATCCATCAGTGTCCTCGGACAGATGTCGGTGTAAATTTGTGGGCCAGCGCTGGATGCCCTAACTATCATGATATAATCGTTAACAGGGCTCCATTATTTGGCAGGGAACAGTTATCCCTCGATCAAAATCAGATATGTGGTGTTTCGCACTCCTCCCACGTAAGAGTGTAAACTCTTGCTTATATAAAAATGGAGCAAGTGGACGACACTGTAGCACGTCATATCGCTCAAACTAGCCCGCCTAACGAGCTGGAAAGCACCGCCCTCGTCACTTTGTTCTGGACTTCTATCGATCGATCGTGCGAAAATGTTACGCTTTGCAAGTTCTAAAGGAAAAGGCGACACACTTACGACTCGTACGCGTCGCACCCCCGACAGTCCGGCTCGCACACCACTCACTAGAGGGGACACACGTTGTCTTGCAGTTTCGCTGACATGTGGGACAGTAATTGAATAAACCGTCGAAAGCTGAAATCCAATCGCTCTGCGGGCGTCGGCTGACAAGAGAGAGATGGGGGAGGGAGAAGAGATTGCCCACCCGCCGCACACAGACTCCAAGAAATATATGGTGATAATGTGAGGTGGGCCATGTGGGAGTCCGGACCGCTTCCAAGCCCGCTCTGATCGCCCTGGCCCCTCGGACGCCAGCTGCCTGCCGCATGCATGCATAGCAAGTAGTACCAGCAAAATACTGGGCTACAAGCCTGCTTATGTGGAGGAGAGAGAGGCATTGACAAAGTCAAGGAGTGGGCTCTGCAAGATCCCGTCTCTACACGTGCTCCTAGGTATAAAAAACTAATTCTAAAAAAAGAGGCATAAAAAACAATTGTGTCTAAAAAAGAAAGGTGAAAAACATTTGAGAGGAAATAGATAGAGAGAAAGAGAGACAAGGTTTTAACCTTATAGCCAACCTTATAGTCAATAGTATGGTAGTATTACATGAGGAAGGAGGGAGTGGTGCACATGCCAAGTTCACTGGGCTGCCGTGTTTCACACTCCTCCGTCGTAACAGTGGAGCTATATTTTTATTCACCACATGATATGTGTTTTGCTTGGAACGTCATTTTATTTTGTTAGTATTTTCTTGTTGAATAATTTTTTGCATCTATATTTTCAATAAAAATGTCAAGGATAGCCTTTACCACGCTTATTTTGCAAGTATACTTGTTGTTGTTTGAAAGCAGAAAGTTTATCGATGTTGCAAACATTACCTAGAAAAGTCAGAATATGATAAATTGTTGAAATATTTTGCAAAATAATCTCTTATAAATTTTCTACAGTGTAGTATTTGTTTCATAAATTTTGGAGTTAGGTAAGTATGATGAATCTTGCATTCTTTACAGACTGTACTGCTTTGGCAGACTGCTGTTATGTTTGCATTGTTTGCATTTGTTTGCTTGTTTAATGATTCTATTTGAGGATAGGAGTATTAAATATGCAGAGGCATTTAGTATGCAATTTTGAATAATATTTTTAGTGATTTGTTATAGTATATAATGATAAGGTTATTGTGTTGATTTATACTAACGTATCTCACGAGTTCTTGTTGAGTTTTGTGTGGATGAAGTTTTTAAGATGTAGGGAAGCCGTGGTATAAAAGGAATTAAGGAGACACAAAAGCTCAAGCTTGAGGATTCCCAAGGCATCCCTAATTAATATTTCAAGATGTCTCAAGCATCTAAAGCTTGGGGATGCCCCGGTAGGCATCCCACCTTTCTTCTTCAACAATTATCGGTTAGTATCGGGTGAACCTAAGTTTTTGCTTCTTCACATAATGTGTGCTATCCTCAAAATGTCATTTTGTTTTGTTTTGATTACTATTTGAATAAAATACCAAGATCTGAAATTCTTAAATGTTAGAGAGTCTTCACATAGTTGCACAATTATTCGACTACTCATTGATCTTCACTTATATCTTTCGGGGTAGTTTGTCATTTGCTCTAGTGCTTCACTTATATCTTTTTAGAGCACGGCGGTGGTTTTATTTTATAGAAAGTTTTGATCTCTCATGCTTCACTTATATTATTTTGAGAGTCTTTTAGAACAGCATGGTATTTGCTTTGGTTATAAAATTGGTCCTAATATGATGGGCATCCAAGTTTGGTATAATAAAAACTATCATATATAGTGCATTGAATACTATGATAAAATTGATACTTGATAATTACTTTGAGATATAAAGGTGGTAATGTTAGAGCCATGCTAGTTGGGTAATTATGAAATTGAGAAATACTTGTGTTGAAGTTGGCAAGTCCCATTGCATGCACGTATGGTAAACATTGTGTGACAAATTTGTTGCATGGGGTGCTCTTTTTGATTGCCTTCCTTATGTGTGGAGGTCGGGATCGCGCGATGGTTAACTCCTACCAACCCTTCCCCTAGGAGCATGCGTAGTAGTGCTTTGCTTCGAGGGCTAATAAACTTCTGCAATAAGTATATGAGTTCTTTATGACTAATGTGAGTCCATGGATTATACACACACTTACCCTTCCATCATTCCTAGCCTCTATTATGTCGCGCAACTTTCACCGGTATCATGCACCCACCATTTACCTTCCTCAAAACATCCACCATACCTACCTATTATGTCATTTCCATAGCCATTCCGAGATATATTGCCATGCAACTTTCCACGGTTCCGTTTACTATGACACACTCCATCATTGTCATATTGCTCTTTGCATGATCATGTAGTTGACATCATATTTGTGGCAAGGCCACCTCCATAATTTTTCATACATGTCACTCTTGGTTCATTGCATATCCCGATACACCGCCGGAGGCATTCACGTAGAGTCATATTTTGTTCTAAGTATTGAGTTGTAATTCTTGAGTTGTAAATAAATAAAAGTGTGATGATCTTCATTATTAGAGCATTGTCCCAAGTGAGGAAAGGATGATGAAGACTATGATTCCCCCAGAAGTCAGGATGAGACTTCAGACTTTATAAAAATAAAAGAGGCCAAAGAAGCCCAAATAAAAAAGAGAGGCCAAAGAAGCCCACCAAAATAAAAAAATGAGAGAAAAAGAGAGAAGGGACAATGTTACTATCCTTTTTCCACACTTGTGCTTCAAAGTAGCACCATGATCTTCATGATAGAGAGTCTCCTATGTTGTCACTTTCATATACTAGTGGGAATCTTTCGTTACAGAACTTGGCTTGTATATGCCAATGATGGGCTTCCTCAAAATGCCCTAGGTCTTTGTGAGCAAGCAAGTTGGATGCACACCCACTTAGTTTCTTTTGTTGAGCTTTCATATATATATATATATATATATATATATATATATATAGCTCTAAGTGCATCCATTGCATGGCAATCCCGACTCACTCACATTGATATCTATTAATGGGCATCTCCATAGCCCGTTGATACGCCTAGTTGATGTGAGACTATCTTCCCCCTTTTTTTCTTCACAACCACCACCCTATTCCACATATAGAGCTATGTCCATGGCTTGCGCTCATGTATTGCATAAGAGTTCAAAAAAGCTAAAGTGTGTTAAAAAGTATGAACCAATTGCTTGGCTGAAACCGGGGTTGTGCATGATGGGAGTATTTTGTGTGATGAAAATGAAGCATGGCCTAACTATATGATCTTGTAGGGATGAGCTTTCTTTGGCTATGCTATTTTGATAAGACATGATTACTTGTTAGTATGCTTGAAGTATTACTATTTTTATGTTTTATGAAATTTTATCTTGAATCATTTGGATATGAACATTGATGCCACAATAAAGAAAATTACATTGAGAAATATGTTGGGTAGCATTCCACATCAAAAATTCTCTTTTTATCATTTACCTACTCGAGGACGAGCAGGAATTAAGCTTGGGGATGCTTGATACGTCTCCAACGTATCTACAATTTTTGATTGTTCAATGCTATTATATTACCCGTTTTGGACGTTTATGGGCTTTACTCTACACTTTTATATCATTTTTGGGACAAACCTACTAACCGGAGGCCCAGCCCAAATTGTTGTTTTCTTGCCTATTTCAGTGTTTCGAAGAAAAGGAATATCAAACGGGGTCCAAACGGAATGAAACCTTCGGGAGAGTTATTTTTGGAACCGAAGCAATCCAGGAGATTTGGAGTATACGTCAGGGAAGCAACGAGGAAGCCACAAGGCAGGAAGGAGTGACCTACCCCCTGGATGCACCCCCACCCTCGTGGGCCCCTCGTGGCTCCCCTGACCGACTTCTTTCGCCTATATATGTCCATATACCCTAAAAACATCGAGGAGCACAATAGATCGGGAGTTCCGCCGCCGCAAGCCTCTACAGCCACCAAAAACCTCTCGGGACCCTGTTTCGGCACCCTGCCGCAGGGGGGATCCCTCACCGGTGGCCATCTTCATCATCCCGGCGCTCTCCGTGATGAGGAGGGAGTAGTTCACCCTCGGGGCTGAGGGTATGTACCAGTAGCTATGTGTTTGATCTCTCTCTCTCTCTCTCGTGTTCTTGATTTGGCACAATCTTGATGTATCGCGAGCTTTGCTATTATAGTTGGATCTTATGATGTTTCTCCCCCTCTACTCTCTTGTGATTAATTGAGTTTTCCCCTTGAAGTTGTGTTGTCGGATTGAGTCTTTAAGGATTGGAAAACACTTTATGTATGTCTTGTCATGCTTATCTGTGGTGACAATGGGATATTCACGTGATCTACTTGATGTATGTTTTGGTGATCAACTTGCGGGTTCAATGAACTTATGTATAGGGGTTGGCACACGTTTTCGTCTTGAATCTCTGTTAGAAACTTTGGGGCACCCTTTGAAGTACTTTGTGTTGGTTGAATAGATGAATCGGAGATTGTGTGATGCATAGCGTATAATCATGCCCACGGATACTTGAGGTGACATTGAAGTATCTAGGTGACATTAGGGTTTTGGTTGGTTTGTGTCTTAAGGTGTTATTCTAGTACGAACTCTATGATAGATCGAACGGAAAGAATAGCTTTGTGTTATTTTACTATGGACTCTTGAATAGATCGATCAGAAAGGATAACTTTGAGGTGGTTTTGTACTCTACAATAATCTCTTTGTTTGTTCTCCGCTATTAGTGACTTTGGAGTGACTCTTTGTTGCATGTTGAGGGATAGTTATATGATCCAATTATGTTATTATTGTTGAGAGAACTTGCACTAATGAAAGTATGAACCCTAGGCCTTGTTTCCTAGCATTGCAATACCATTTACGCTCACTTTTCTCATTAGTTACCTTGCTGTTTTTATAATTTCAGATTACAAAAACCTATATCTACCATCCATATTGCACTTGTATCACCATCTCTTCGCTGGACTAGTGCACCTATACAATTTACCATTGTATTGGGTGAGTTGGGGACACAAGAGACTCTTTGTTATTTGGTTGCAGGGTTGCTTGAGAGAGACCATCTTCATCCTACGCCTCCCACGGATTGATAAACCTTAGGTCATGCACTTGAGGGAAATTTGCTACTGTCCTACAAACCTCTGCACTTGGAGGACCAACAACGTCTACAAGGAGAAGGTTGCGTAGTAGACATCACCCAAACTTTCCCACTGTAAGTTGGTCGGACGAAGGAACCATCATGACTTTGTTGAATTCCGCTTCTTCGAGAAAATTTACTGTACCCGCAATACTGCTACCACACGCGAAGACTGGACGGCACAGTACCACGTCATATCACTGAAACCCACTAGGCCATCCTAAAAAAACCACTAGGCCAAACTAGCCCGCCTATAGGTCATCTATTTTGGAACGGAGGGAGCACGGCTCTGTACTGCTATGATTTTGTATTGTACGTCTCTGTACTTCTGCTGCGATTTTCCTACCCTATGAACCAAATGAGGCCTGAATGTATCTGTGTCGACTAAGCCTACAATTTTAGGAGCTTGGGCTATTGGCCGATCGACGACGGATAAGTATAAGCATACCACAAGCTCATCAGCCCCAACGTTTCTCTTCGATGAGTCTTTTGCAAGTACTATAGCTTGCACAGTAGCTAGCCTACTAACACCAAGAATCATCAAACAAGCCCTACTAATATGATAAACAGTTCAAACTTAGATCTAAGCATGCCATATATTACATCAAAAGTTGGTGAGGATACATCTGTTTCCATAACTCGGAGAGGGTTCACATGATTCACTATCAAACAAAAGTAGCAAGTACCGCCCACACAAGACGGTGCACTAGCCCTAAGATGCTTTGATAACACGCATCGTTCTGGTAATTAAACACAGGGCAATGCAAACTACCCTGAAGGATTAGCGCGACCAACTATTTCTTATCATCGATCTCTCGGGCAATGACCACAGCATGGACAGCGGCATGGGAATCGATCTCTGGGGCGATGTCCATAGGACTGACCGCGACATCGGAATCGATCTCTCGGGCGATGTCCACAGGATGGACAGCGGCATCGGAATCGATCTCCGACGTGATGCCAACAGGACGGACCGCGACATCGAAAACGATCTCTGGGGCGTTGTCCACAGGACGGGCCACGACATCGGAATCATCAAGGACGTCCACCGGCACCTGCACAACCCTAACATATTAGCAAGCACATTGCAAATAATCAAAAACGACAACTATGGTAATAGGCCATTATTTTTTACCTTGTGCAGCTCACCGGGGGATCCCATCCCTCCGGGGGCCATCTCCTCATCCTCGATGGGGGCCATCACCTTGCCAGGGGAATACT